>NC_142391.1:6349936-6503814 GCF_059441095.1 Idiotropiscis lumnitzeri
TGTATCAGTGGCTACACACACTTCCTTGTCCTACTCCCCTCTTGGTGTCATTTATGTAAATCCTCTTCCTGGATCTAGTATTTTTTTTTAAATTCTGAGGTTGTTTAATAACCTGCTGATTGTTCAACTAGAACTTGAGGGTTATTTATTTATTTTTTTTACTCATGCCAATAACTGATGTTACAGGCACTTCTTAAAATAAAAACTGCTTCAGTGACGTCCCGTAAGACATTAAATTTCTCTTTTAGAATACGTTCCCCACTCTGTATTTTGTGCTTAGATTTTTTTAATTTAAAAATCTACAATCTGTTCAATTATACACAACATAATAATTACTTGATAATCACAATTTGTTATTTCAATGGATGTATTGCATCAACTGTGTAAAGATGAGAACGCAGTCCTATAAAATGAATCGCAAAATTATTTTCCCTTCACGTGGAATTCATTGCGATACATCCATCCATCCATTTTCTGCACCGCGTCGTATTCAAGAAATTTTTATTCTTTAATTTGGTTTCCATTCCTAACAAGTCAATACCAGGCTTAGCATGTAATGTGCAAAACACAAAAAAAATGCCGTTTACAAGTTACTATATACACCAGCCAATCGTAGGGAACACAAAGACAAACAATCACTTGTGCTCACAATTTAGAGCAGGGGTGGGCGAACTTTTGGAAAGTGAACAAAAGCATTACAACAAAATATCTGTTTTTGACACACTACATTATTTAGAAAATAAAACAATAACAAGGTTTATTCATTTAACTTTTTTCAAGTTCGGCAGACCGGATTGAAACGTTTGACGGGCCGCATGTGGCCCCCGGGCCGTAGTTTGCCCACGCCTGATTTAGAGCATCCAATCAACCATGTTGTGCGAGGCAACCGCAGTAACCGGGGAAAACCCGCACAGGCACGGGGAGAACATGCAAACTCCACACGGGAAATCCGGAACCGGAATCGAACACTGTATCTCTGCACTGTGAGCCCATCGTGTTAACCTGTCGTCCACCATGCTGCCACGTTGACCTCATTTGTTTCTAAATGTTTTTTAAAAGTGGGGCGCATTAAAGAGCTACCTATATCTTTTGCTTTTACTCCTTTCTTTTCTGGCATGCGTGGTTCATTTTATTAAATGCCAGAATGTATTTTATGTTAACATTTATGACATTGATTTTTTTTAAAATAGCCTAAATTTAAATAAAAGAAAAATATATTCATATTTTCCTGCCTTTTGGGGCGTCCTGGACCCCAACCCCCTCAGCGCCCCCCTTCACTTCGATGTCTCCGAGTAGTGATGTGCGATGTTGCGCTATAGTGACTACCTTAATTGTGATGAAATATTTGGGCCGTGCGCGGGCGGGTGGCGAGGCGAGGCGAGGCGAGGCGAGGCGAGCGTCAAAGCACAACAATTATAACGCGCTGCTCGCTCCCGTACTCCGCACCAAAGCCCGTCACGACCGCACCCGCGCACATGCATCCACCTCCGATGCGGAGCTGAAGGTCATTCGCGGCCGACGCGATTTGGCCCTCACCCAAAACGCGTTCGGCGTGATTCGGCTTCCTTTGATCATCCGTTGGATGGGTGCGACAACCGCAACAATCACACACATCCAAAACGGCGTTTTAGTACCGCAATCGATCTTAAATTTTCTGCATGAATTGATATATGGATAGGGGAGAAGAAGGGGGAGGGGGCCAAATAAAGGAATTCTACTCACCATCTCGAGAGACCGTTCAGTCATTGCATTCGCATGACGACGATGTGCTTGGAATCATTCACCGTCGTGTGAACGTCAACACATCCAGATCAGCCGCATCTATCCTTTTTTTTTTCTTCTGTGTCCGTCTGTGTGCGTGTGTGTGTCGCGCGCACGCGTGTTGCACCTTGTAACAGCGTGCAATGCGCACTGGATGCCGCAGCAGAAATAGAGAATTCACATGATAAAAAAAACGTTATTCAAGAAATTCGGTGCATTTGTGTGCACCGTGTGTGTGCGTGTGTGTGTGTGTGTGTGCTGCTGAGCTGTGACGTGCAGAGTCGCTAACTTGTTCCGTTTATCGCCACTGCGGGGCTCCACTGTGCGCTAATGTGTGTGTGTGTGTGCGTGTGCGTGCGTGCGCGCCTGTGCATAGTGATGTTCCGGCTCGCCACTTTGTTCTGTTTATCGCCACTGCGGTGCTCCACTGCGCTCGTGTATTCATTATGTTTTGGGGACATATAAAAAGTTTACACACCCCTGTTCAAATGTCTTTTTTTTGGTGATTAAAAAAAATGAGACAGAAAAAACATTTTTCAGAGGATGTGTGCACTTGTGCAACCCTATTGTTTTTTCATTCATTTCAATGTAGTAATTCAACTACCAATAATAAGCTTTAAATATAACTTGAAAGCCAAAAATACAAAATGAAAAAAAAGAAATTGTTAAAAGCAAAATGATAATATATTAAAATTTTAGCAATATAAAAATAAAAAGACATTCCCGCTGTACACCACTTGGCCTCTTAGGGGCAGTGTGGTGCTTTGGATGCATGGACATACACATTTACATTAATTAGAGTAGAAGAAGAAAGTTATGATTAAGCATAAATAATATATCTTGTTTTTCACAGATAAAGAACCATATACACTTGAGTATTCCTATACTCCCTATCTGTGTTACGGCTACATTTGTGTGTGAATATTTCTTATTGGATGAATTCAATGCAATTTTTCTTTTATTAGCCAATAGGGATATAATGCTTCACTAGAGCCCCGATTCAAATCTATTTTCGATTTCCAGTTCCCAATTTCGATTCGAGATTTGATTTATTTCTTTTATTTTTTAAATTGCTGCCACGCTTGTCTCTGTGCGCTTGGGTTTTGCTGCAGCCACCCACAAACGAAATATGTATTGATGTTTAGCGTAAGCGTGTAAATGCTACGTGCGTTTTGAATGAACCAAAAACTATACATGATGCCAAGTTGCACTATTATTATGAAACTACCTATAAATACTAAAATAAATACTTGTAAACATATTTCACGTTTCGTGAGCACCATTTATATAGAACGGACTGAATCATATGAATAAAATTGAGGAAATGCACCATGCTCAAGAAAACTAAAATTATCACTTGAATTGATTTTTTATTTTGTTTTTATTTAACCTGAATACAAAACGTTTTGTTTGGCTTTTCTAGTATGCAGAATATAATATGCACATTCAAAATGTAGTATGTGCCTAAAAAAGAGAGAGAGAGAGAGAGAGAGAGAGAGAGAGAAATCTCGAGCCTGATCCATATCATAAAACTCGGAAACAACATTGCTCAGCAAAACACAATTGTTAACCAATTTTTTCCAATATTTCCTTTAGCACTGTAAATTAGTATATTTCAACGACCTAGGTATGTTATGTGTTTTTGTTGGGTGTTGCCATCGATGGCTTGTGGCAAATGCGTCATGGATTTCAGGTGGTGAAATTTCCGACTTCAAAAACGCAACATGCGGTGAATGGTCGCGACGTGCTAGTTAGCGTTTGTGCTCTTTCTGTATCGATGTCAATCACGCGTAAATAAACACTATGTTTTAGTGATGGGTAGATGAGGCATCCTGTATCGTTTCGACACAGTGACACAATGTATTGACACTGTGTTGACACTGTGTTGCTGAATACTGACACCTGGTGGACTTGCAGGAAACATTTGACAGGGTCATCTGACACTGATCTGTCAAACTAATTTTATCCAATTCCATTGATTAGCGACGTGATGTGTTTTTATATGTCCTATTTCGTATTACTTTCCATCGCACTAATTATTCTCTTATCTAATTTATATATTTAACTGAATTATTGTTGTATTGCACTGGAGAGTGGAGCTCTCTAATCTCGTTGCACACTTGAGTACAATGACAAAGGGATTTCTGATTCTGATTAGGCATTTGCTTTCACGTTATTTTTACATACACGCAATTTCATAAAAAAAATATTTGATATTCGAGACGCAGTTGGTAAATTAAGAGAACATCTGTCTGAATGCCCAAGTAAAAGTGTTGTGAATGACAATGGACTCATTGTAATTAAAGATTTTTATTCCAAAAAATTAGTTTCTCCAGCGTTTTGTTCTTCAGTATATTTATTTTTTTGAGGCAATTTCCCCCGCCTTTGAGAAGAGGCCGGTGTGCACAACGCCTGTGTGGCTAATATAAATAGGTGAGGGAACGTTGCCTCCATGGACTTCCAGTATAAGAGCGGGTCTTCCGTACGTGCAACGTGTCCTGCTGACATATAGCGCTGCACCTCTGAGTGCGGATATTTAACGCAAAGTAACGCGCCAATAACTCGATGCTTGTTTTGAGCGTCCATCCTGTTGACAGATGCGCTTCCTTATGAACACAGTTTGGCGCGCGACCGCTGTGTCGACACGATTCTGGTAGTGGTCACGTGACTTTCTCAAAGCACGGGGTTTGCCCTGGAAGCTCGGCGCGCGCATCGACGCCTCGGTGTCGTTGGACCCATCACTACTATGTTTTGGTTATTAATACACGTGAGTTCGCTGGCTAATGCCGCCACAATCCACAGTAGACACAACATTATGTTAACGTACATCAACAGGGCATCGCGTGCGGCGTTCCATCAGACGCGCACGGTAGCCTCTTAGTGCTAACTATAGCTGGCTGTGTCAGAAATAACAGTCGCTGTTATAAATTAAATCGGGCGTCAGCCACAACGTTTTTTTCTTTATAAATGCTCGTTTATCACTGCTGTGTTGCTGCTATGAAAGAGAAGTTTACATCTTATTAATTGTTCAGTTTGTTTATAGCACAGACATGAGACAACAGCGTTGCAAATCAATTTATTTATTTTTTTTATATCGATTTATATTTTGAGCTGATATTAAATCGATTTTTGATTCATCTTTACATCCCTTATAGCCAGTCAATAGGATTTCCCATTCACTGCTATGATTAGCATTAGCAATGCTAACATTAGCATTGCCAATGTTTCCAAAACCAAAAAAGTGTTGTATTTAAATATCCACACACACACACACACGCGCACCCCCACACACATGATAATTATGTTTCTTGGTTCAGTTTGAAAGTAAATTCCAACTGGGGTGTCATTTAACAGATTTAAACAGACCTTTTTTATATCGGGAACTTTAATGGCAACAATAAAGTAGTAAAACAGAGATGCAAAAACAAAGACTTAAGGATAGACAAAGCCAAAGTCGACTTCTGTTACATTATTGAACAAAACGGTAACAGAAGCAACACATCCATACACAAGATTCCGCCACAACTGACGGCCAGCTATTTCACGTACAGAATAGCTAACAGGAGCTCTCATTTGCTCACTCCCATGTCACACAACAGGCCAGGCTTCACCTCTTCGAAGTTACAAATACTTAAAGCAGTGCTTCTCAATTATTTTCTGTCACGCCCCGACTTGGATATCGTACAAATAAAGCTCATATTGCTGTGGCGCAAAATAGCTTGGCAGCTAGTATTCAAGTAGCAGCGAAAGAAATTACATCCGGGACAACGAGCGACAGGGCGATGCTTTTTTCTTTTTTTTTTTTTTAAATCAGTACTGTGTGACCTGCTGCGTGAACTAGGGGCAGAAACCGCAATTTTGACGATCTCAAAATCGCGTCGCCTGAAATTGTAATTTCAGTCCCATAACCATACATCGTTCAGCCGTACTACTACGTCGGAAAAAAAGCATGTCCCCCCAATTTAACACGCCCCCCTGCACTGATTTGAAGACGAAGACACTACAGTGATGGTGACCCCAAGTGGTCAATAATAATACCAATAGTTTATAATATTACTGATGAGCCTCAGGAAGGTAGTTTGCGTTGGAAAACGTAACGAGTCAATCCAGTTTTTGTACCTTGGGTTCATGATTGTGCACATGCTAGATGAATGGATTTTGACGCTTCATGATTGGTTTCGGTTTTATTAGCTTTGCCCCCATCATGTGGCATTTATACGCAACTAGAACCCCCTAAAAGGGCTTGGGCCCTCGCCCAAGCAGCAGATCGCTGTGAAAATTTCAAACACAGCCAATGTGAAGCGGTTCTTCATTTGCGTATTGCTGTCAATCAAGTCCCAGGCAGATTACTCCCGCCATCTCCTGCGCTCACCGCCAAATATGGCGGCCCACTTCCGTGTAATCTCCAAGTAGATGGTGGGCTTGTTGGGCAAATAGTCCAAATAGGGCATCGGTCCGCTTTTGGGCACGGACGTCTCAATCTGCGTGCCCTCGTGCCACTCGTTGAAAGACGTGATGGAAAGCAAGTCGGGCTTGGCCCCCAGCGCGGCGCTCAGCGAGGTCTCGTAATATTTGCCGTTGATGCGGTTCCTGGTGTTCTGTACGTTCCATGGGCGCACGCCAGTGTCCACGTAGCCCGGCCCCACGCTTGGGACAAAGAGAAGGCCGTTGTCGTCGCAGAAGGCCCGCAGCGCATCCCAGTTGCGCTGCGTGGCGCCATAGGTGAAGCCGTTGGTGGCAAAGTAGGTGTAGATGCCGTCAAAACCGGCGCTCACCACCTCGCGCTGCTGCTTCTCCTCTACCAGCAGAGCCAGGAAGATGGCGTCGTGTGGGGTGTCACGGATGCTGCCGCTCTCCGTGTGCCGCAGCAGCCGGGCCCACTGCTCCGTATTCAGTAGGTACGAGTCGTACACGTAGAAGAGGGGAAGGAACTTCCCCGTGTCGGTGCGGTACCGGAAGAAAGCCGGGTGCTTGCCGTACCTTGGGAGAGGAGGTGAGTAGAGGATAGCGTTGAAATTCACGGAATCCGAGCAAAATGTCAAAGTGGAAGGTTGTAGACTGGCCAAGTCAATCGTTGGACCTTAACCCAATAGAGTATGCATTTTACCGCCTGAAGAGGAGACTGAAGGGAGAAAGCCCCAGAAATGTAAACCAGAACTGAAAGAGGCTGCAAGCTTGATGCATTTAGAGAAGAACAAGAACAAAACACTTGACCTAGCTGTTCCAATATACAGTGTGTATAGCTTATTAATGCAATTCCTTCAAAATGTTCGGGACAATCTGTTCTTTTGGTATTTTGATTTATTTTAATAACTTAATGTAGATGCCAAATTCATATATACAATTTTGAAAGGTCTGGTTATATTTTTAAAACTTTTTTCCCCATCGATGACAAATTTTGCCATACATAAATGAGATTTGTCCAAAATTCATCTTTCTTGTTTTGAAGAATAAGACCAAATGTTAATATGTTGGACTTACTTGTCAATGATGTATTTGACGTTGGCGTACATGTTGACTTCATCTCTTCCTTTGTACGGCTCGATGTGGAAAGCCACCTGTGGACAAATACATGCGTTTGTTGATTTTGATTGCTCGGAGAACTAAAAGCATTCTGAGGTTTTATTTTTTTATTTTTTTTTAATCCAGTAAACCGTAGTTGATCTATGAAGTAATTTCTGTAGTTTTTGTGTAAATGAACCAGAGTTGCAAAGGGGTGGAGCACCGGATTATGATGATAGTTTTAGATTTTGCATAATAGTTTTTCATTTCATTTTGAGTTTCTGTAGTAGGTTTGTCCTTTTGATTTTTTTTTTTTTTAAATAATACCGGTAGTTTTAGTTTAGTTGATTAGTTTAATATTAGTTTATTTATTGCAGTGTTTGTGGAGTGCAAGATTTAAAAAAAAAAAAAAAACACTTGTTTTTGTGTAATAAGCTAAAGTGAAACACAATCTTCAAATGACTGTTTGACCTTCTTTCGTCTGTATGGACGTACTAACCATAACGTAAGATTTAGTTTGAGTTTCAAAGCAATTTCCCTTTATTTTATCTCAAAAACGTAACCGGTTTGATTTTTTTTCCCCTGCAGTTTCAGTTTTCTTGTTAGTTTTCATGAACTATAACTACCTTGGTGAATTCAATATTGGAAGGATGAATTGAAAAGGTATAACATTCAATCTATAATCAATCGACATCCACGCATAATAATACAAAAAAAAAATCGTAAAATGTTTTGGTAAGCGCAACTTTGTCAAACTTTAAACATTCTAATGAACAATAATTTTTTTTCATTGAAGAAAATAAATTGTGTCAATATTACCCCCTCGTCAAACTCATAACAATTCAAAAATGAACCAAAATACACCCCATATCGTAAATTGGACATGCAAATCTCTCGAGCTTCTCAAACCAAGCCATTGCATTTTTTTAAACCCATTCAGGCAACGAGCTCTTCATATTCAAATGCTCTTGCATACAAACTGGTTGTATTAAAAAGGATTTTGCTACAAGCGTACGGCATTGCCGCCACGTTGTCACCTTAATGGAGTAACGCTGCGCCACATCCAGCAGCAGAGGCACGATGTCGTCTACTGGCTCGCCGTTGTCATCCTTGCTCTGAGGCGGATACCAGGAAACGGCGATGACACCTGATGGCACAAAAAATAGTTAAGGTTCATGTTAGCACAGAAAAGAAAAATCTAAATCTAGTCTGCTTGTCATTATGCTTTTGAACACGTGCTAATTAAATTAGCACCTGCTTGGTCAAATTAAATTAATTAATTAAATGAATGGGTTTTTTTTTACAATGTGACCCCAAGCTATTTGTGGTTTAACATTCAGGAACTCATTTACGTCAGTCACATTTTTTTCCTTCTGTGAAACCAAACTAGCAGCTAGTAACAGAAAAATAAAATCAATGATTATTTCATATTTAGCATATTTTTATTGTATAATTAAGACTTTAAAAAAATGTTATTAATGTGTAGTTCCTTTATTATGCATATTGTGTGTTCTTTTTTTGTAGAATAAAATCTAACTAAATATTTAACATTTGCCGGGCTTTATCTTGTTCAAGCCATTCCTTATTGAAGGATTTAACTGAGGTGCACAAAAATCAATAAATAAAAGTAAGCAGTGGGGTAAAAAGATCAACGATGATTGAGCAAAACTAGTGGCTTAAACTCAAAATACTGTACATTAAAATATTAAACAAAAAAAAAAAAGCAATGTATTGATTAAACTTGTGCTGAAAAAAAAGAAGCCAGCGGAAGTCCAGTGCTTGAAGTACCCTGGCATGTATGAAATCCTGAAAAGGTGCAGTGTCATCACACTTTTCCTCTTACCAATTGCAGCTGTACGCAGCTGCTGCATGTGCGCCTCCATAACAGCCGGGTCCTTGGAGCTGTAAGGCCCCAGTGCCGGGTAGAAGTTGGCCCCGATGTCTTCAGGCGGGCTGTGCCTGTCTTGCGGATACCTCTGAGCCACTTTGGGGTCCCAATGGGGCAGCCGCGGGTGGTCCCAGTGGATGTACTTGCTGTCAAAGCTGGGGTTGCCGTACCAGATGTAGTAGAAGGCGTGGAGGTAGTAGTTTGGCGGGGGGTACTTGCTCAGCGTGGCCGTCAATTTGTCGTCCTCTTCCCGCTGGGCGGCTTCACTCATCTTGGGCCGCTCGGGTTGAATGGCGGTCTCCTTCGCTTCGTCCTTGAGGTGCGGGGAGGGCTCCTTCCCGTCGGTGGACGTAGAGTCCTCCAGGGCGAGCGACTTGAGCGCTGCAGTCACGATTAGCAAGAGCAGGACAAGAGCCAGCAAGGCCACACAGGACTTACGTCGGAATCGGGCCATTCTTCACCCAATGCGCCACAGTTCATTGTGGAGATGACAAATCTGGGTCAATAACAAAAAAAAAAAAGATTAAAAAAATATTCCAAAACACTAATAATTGATGCAACTCCCGCTAAAAATTACTAATCTTCACCCTCATGCCTTGTTCGATTTTATTAACTCCAGTCCTGAAGACTTTAAAATGGTTCCCAGTCAGCTGTAATATAGATTTCAAAATTCTGTTACTGATCTCGAAATCACTTAATATCTTAGGACCTGAGTACATTAATGAAATGCTCATGGAATATAAACCTAGTAAGGTAATGAGGTCCGCATACTCTGGACATTTCGTGGAGCCCAGGGCTCAAAGCCAGTAGAAATTAGCAAAACATCGTACGTCTAAATAAGATTCATTTGTTTTAACAAATTGATAATATTGATCTGTCCCCACGCAATCTGTTATTTTTATGTATTATAAACCCAATTTAAAATAGCTTAAGAACAAATATAACTGAATGAACTCTTTTAAACTATCTGGGAAGTGTTGTAAAAACTCCACATCACATATTCTGCAGGAACCATGCAGCATTTTGTCACCTCAAGATTGAAAGTCTGGATGTATTTTGTTTAGAATACATTTATTCTACAATATATTTTGCACAAGTCTCTTTTGTTCAAATGGATTGTTGTGATACTTCGGTACAGGAATCCTATCTGCGAACAGCGAGAGGCAACCTGTCCCATGGCATCAACAAAGCAAAACAGGACTCCACCAAATGATCACATCCAACTTCAAAAACAGCAGAGATGCACACAGACTATGGCAGGGCCATCACACACAAATGAGAGCAACACGTCCCACCACTCCCAACCACAACCAAACCGTGTGCAAGTAATTGACTCGTTTCCACAACAAAAGCGCATATGCACACCTTGATGTAGAATATTAGCTAAAAGCTGCGACGTTACCCGTTCCAGCTTCGACTCTCCTGACCGCGCAGGGGAGATCCATCATTTGCCCTAGGATCGTGGCCGGCGCTCGACGTCGTAAGGTGGAGCCCTTAAAATCAATAACACGCCAGCGGGGGGATATTGGTGTACCCGTAGCCTCACTTAATTTTTTAAATACTCTTCAACTTTTCCTTGACACTTGTCTCTCATTTCCTCGCTCGCCTCTCCGGCACATCCGCACTTCTCCTCCACTGCACTCTTCCTCACGCATGCGCACACAAGCTTGTCACAATGCTCGCAACATCCGCTGTCAATAGACACAACTTTGGGATCAGCAGGTAGAAGTGTCAAATGTCAATCTTTTGGTCGTCCTAGTGTTAACGGGTTCAAATAAATTGGAACTGTTTTAAATTGCGAATATAACGCGTCTCTACTTAAAAGCCATTGGACGCTAGCGTAAATAATAGTAACTAAACTATCACTTCCTCACCCCAACACACACTAAATATGTCTGTTGATTATAACAACGGCGAACTGATGGCTAATTGTTGTTAACTCTTACCTGCATTGAACTTCGGGCCAGTCAGCACCGCCGATAATGCACAAGATAATGATTACATAACCATGTTCTGGATCTCGATCCACTCCCTCACTCCTTACATGAACAATTACATTTCATTGCTCATAAGTCTTTTTTTTTTTTGCTATTCTAGCCTGACTCGACATAACGTTACAAACGCTGTACTTCCCCTCTGGTCAGGTCAGTTATAGAGCATAACAAATGTAAAAACATCATGGATGTGGATGAGGAATGTGATATGAGGAATCCATTTTGGTTGTACATCAGCGCGGATGAAGCTAATTCTGGTCCGAAAGTATAAACACTGCCCCTTTCGTCCAGGCGTTGTATTACAACTGCTGCCCGGGATTTTTTGTACATTTCTGGATTCAAATACTGTTATTTTCATAAAATGTAGTTTCATCATCTAAATTACAATAATTAACACAAAATATGTGCTTAAATAGCCTTAGAACTTATGTTTTCCATGCTTTTATAGAACATAACACACAAACATTGACTGGACAGGAAGGGGAACACAAGCGAAGCCTTATTATAAAACTTAAATGGCCTTTCGTTGCAGATGAGACGTGCACATTGATCAAGGCGAATTTTGGATAATTCCTTTTCGCGAAACTGTTGTAGTTCAGTAAGATTCCTGATGTGCATTGCTTCCATGAGGTCAAGCCAAAGCATCTCAACTGGGACTGGGCCACTACAGAACACATGAACTATTGTCTATTTAAATAAACGATAAATGGTTCTGTAAAGAAGTTTTTTTCTAATATATTAAAATAAAACAATAATATGACATTAAATATATGAATTAAAATATTTTAATATAAATGGTCATTTATATTTATTTTTTTCCCTGAGTATTTATTTTCTAGTTCAATATTTCAATGAAGGCATTTATACAACATAGTAAATTGATGTAAGTTAATCAGTGCATCATTTAAAAAAACATGATGTGCGACTCTCTGATGCCTTTCTATGTGCAGCGCAGCAAAACAAATAAGGAAAAACCACAAATAACCACTTGAGTTTCCATCCTTTTATTGACTTTCAAACTCGTACAAATTGCAAAACTGGGTTAACACCTCACTCATCTCATGTGTCGCCATCGTTGGTAAATAAATTAAAACGTAAAGTGTGTGAATAGAGGAAAAACAAACAAAAGCAACCACAGAGAGAAGAATGCCCCCAAAGAGCAGAGATATGCTGTAGTACACTGCATCTAAACACCAGGTGGCGTCACAATCACAATAGCAATGCCAGGTCAGGTGCCAGCCTATGCCCACTCCCACTCTGCCAGTCGTCATACTCCAAAACGCAGAAGTGGGATGGACGGACGGCACATGGCTTCAAAAGCTCTCAAAAGACGCTATTTTGTGTCATCACGTACGATTCATTTGACCATTTAGTATTCTTTTGAAACATTGACAGGAATCCACAAGCTGGTTTTAAGCACTTATCATAGAAAAAGCATGGACATGCCACACACGCCGCACATCTCTATTCCGAATAATCAAGTAAAAATACTGACCAACAGTGAAAAATTCGATTAATTTGTTGTCATGTTTCACCATTAAAAAAAAAAAAAAAGAAGATAATTGTAGGTGGTGAAATGATTCTGATATAATAAATTCAGTGGAACCTCCTAAGTTTAACACCGTTATTGACCAATACTTGATGATGAACTTTAATTTGGATCTTTTATCGACTGTTCTTGCCATTCATTTGTGATTGGTTTCAGTCACTTTTTACGACAGTTCACATGGCCGACGTGGGAGGTCCCACTGTGGAATAGTTAAAAATGGAGGCACAGTGGAATTCATGTCTGGAGGGCGAGAAGTTCAACTTTTCATATATACCGGTCCCTTCACATTCTTCGCAGCTAGCGGTTGAAATGGATGTACTGTAACACACGTTTGCGCGCTTCTTCGGGAATATCGGCTAAACGGGAGACGCTCGCTCGGCAAAACGTCACCAATTCGACTTTTTTTGTGTCTTTCAAGAAAAGAAAAAAACAAGCAATTCACCCCTCCCCCCTGCCCCACACACACACACACACACAACCTTGTGTGTTAATACTATCAAAATATTAACAAACAAGCAAACAATGGAAATGTAAATAAACAGATTGGTCACAGCAGATTTACGTACGCAAACACATTAAGAAAAAAAAGCGGTCAATGTAGAGTGGAAAGAATTGAGCTTAATACAGTGGAACCTCCGAAGGGAAACATGAGACTTCAGTTTGTTGAGCATCTCCAATTACATTTTTTTTTAATCCTTTTATTTTCATTGTGATGATACGAGACAAGAAATTCTTACCGTCATGCAGGGTAAGCATCACTCTGCTCAGCACAAAATGCGCGTCAATTCATCAAATATCAATTGCTTACCACCGAATGAAAACGAGAACCATAACGTAAATACACTTTTGCAATATGATCTGAGTTGTATTAATACATTTTAGATCATATACAATCGGAACAATTGCTGTAAAATTGGAACTACAACTTTGGAGGTTCCACTGTATCGGAGAGAGGTTGGGGCTTGTTTGGTGCGATATTAACGTATGTGTGTGTGCCCAGGGGGGGCGGGGCGCTCGTGTTTTACAAGGCTGCTGGACGTTCACCTCTTCTTGGGGGCCTGAGTGGTGCGGGAGGGAGTAACAGGCCGACCGGAATTGACCCCCCCATACTGATATTTGGCCTTCTTCTCTGACGGCTTTAAGATCTTTAACAAGAGAAATAATTTTTTTTTTTTTTTTTAAATCAGACATGAACATGACACTCCATTTTGTGTCTGTGTGCATGTGTGTGTACCTGGAAGGAGCACATGAGCGATTCATCCACGCTCATCATGCCACCGGCGTTGTCGAACTCCCCGCAGTAGTTGGGCGCCGAAAACAGTGTGACCAGTTGGCGTTTGGCAAAGAACTCATATCCGTCCTCCACAACCTGCCGGAGGAGAGGCGCGTCGTCATTCCCGACGCCTACGACGGCGACCGATATAGAGACCGCCCACGCCGCACGGAGCTGTGGCTAAAGCGCTCAACGGCAGCCGGGCCGCGCCGCTCACCTGGTGGGCCCTGCAGATGAGATCCAAGTCGTGGCGGTTGAGGAATTTGCTGACCACGTCGGCGCCGAAGGTGAAGGAGACCCCGCGGTCGTTCTCGCCCCAGCCTTGCACGTCCTTGTCCGGGTCTGACCAAAGCAGGTCGCAAAGCAGGCCTGGAGACCAGGAAAACACTTTTTGTTTTTTGTTTGTGACCCCCCGCCCTCTTTGTTTTGTGTTTTCCAGAGTCGGCGCAAACGGGGGTTTATAAGCGTTTTTCCCCTCCATTACATTTCAATCAGCATCATTTAAACCCAGCTTTTTAATATTCACAGGCTGGCCTGGTCCCTATCGCACCAAATGGAGGGGTTCACTGTATGGTTTTTAGTTGTAGTATCACCATTCACCACCAGATGGCACTCATGGCTTAGTTGTACTATTATTTGTTTACAGTGGAATGATATGCAGGACAAAATAGGAAATCAATATTACATATAATATATTAAGATTTTTTTTTTCTTGGACGCAATGTTCGTTTGCTGTTCATCAGTTTTGTGCCATCCTTGAATTGTAATTTTTATGAATCTTTAATGTTCAAACCCTTCAATGTTGAAGGCCGGACACATTGAGAATTTTTTTTTTTTAATATACTAAGAGCTTACTTAAGAGCTTACTTTGCATGGACGCACATATTAAAATGACATTTTTGTAATACATCTGGTTAGGAAGCGTTTGGTCCGATTTGGGTCCACAGTAGCTCTGATGAAAAATTACGCCCCCCTCCATCATTGAAGTTGCCCATCCCTGATAAAAACGGTGCTTCTCTGCTTGAAATCACATTTCAATCGGGGAAGCATCCCACTCAAAAAATGTCAAAGATATTTTTCCTAAACTATTCCCCTCACAATTCAATATCGATTCAGCAAATCCCCTAAATCATGTGAATCGAATGGCCGCGTCTTGACCGTACAGTATCGTTGAAAAATAACACTACCTGTATCAGGCACATCTGTCGGCCTCATAATCCTGCGGATCTGCTCCATTGACTGCAAATCTGGTGAAAGTCCTGAAAGGTCAAAAAAAAAAAAAAAAAAAAAAAGTTACTTTGTCAATGTTGCCATTAAAAATAATTTGCTAATTTAATCTTTTTTTCCCCCTCCTTTTTGTATTATCACCACATGGGGCACTCGTGGAAAAGTGTGACAATAACCTTTAACGACGAAAGGCAGACACAGCTCAGTACAAAACGAATGTACGAAATAGCATCCTAAAGCTAAGCTAACTAGCTGTGGGGACGTTCAATCGCAGCTGCATCCAAACTGCAGTGCATAAAATAAAAATCAATCACAGAAAAACAAAGACAGTTGTACAAATTATACTCTATCATGCTAATTCTAAATTTCACACGTATTAATAATAGCAACATACATGTTTGTCAGTTGTCTCGATAGCCTGAGCAGTTTTTCTTTAAATTTAGTTGTCTTTTGTGGACAATTAACTGACCTCCATGGCAGCAGAAGATCTTCTCGTCGATGATGGCGGCAATGGGCAGGCAGTTGAAGCAGTCTGTGAAGGTCTTCCACAGCTTGATGTTGAACCTACGCTTACCTGGTGAGCGCATATACAAATGTTACTCGTCTGAGTGTGTGTGTGTGTGTGTAGCGAGACTCAGATGCACGAGTGAGCAGCCCGGGTGGGCGTTTTGTCTGAACGCACACTCGTCGTAGAAGCCGTAGATGCGGTTGATGGAGGCGCACTCATGGTTGCCCCTGAGCAGGAAGAAGTTCTCCGGGTACTTGATCTTGTAGGCCAGCAGCAGGCAGATGGTCTCCAGCGACTGCTTGCCGCGGTCCACGTAGTCACCAAGGAACAGGTAGTTGGCCTCCGGGGGGAAGCCGCCGTACTCGAAAAGACGCAGCAGATCCGTGTACTGCCCGTGGATGTCACCTGATGACAATAAATGACACGTTTTGACCCGCACATTCTAATTTTTGCGACATTTGACACAAAGAGGATCCGGCATCCACCGTGCATGACACCGTGGAAGGCTGTGTTAAGAATAAGTTTTTCCCCCCATGTTTTTCATGGACAAAGGCTCCTAAATTATTTAATTAGCGCAAATAGCATTGGTCAACTTTCTCAAAAGAGTTCTTTTGTGTTTTCTTGGGCTTTACGATGATGTCACCACACAAGGGCTCCAGTGATGGCAAAAAAAAAAAAAAGCAAAATGATGACCATAAAACCGGAAATGGACTCGACAGGAGTGCTTTTCGTCCATCAACAGGCAGGCCAAGGCCTGATTCTTTTTATATCCCAAGTAAGAGCTGCTCTAATTCAAACTAAGAGCTCCGAGCTTTCGGGTCAGCACAGTAATAACAGCCTGAGTTGCGGTCGACACGGGTGCCAGTGCCTTTCCAGCAAACCATCAAGCCGTGCCACCAATCCATACAAAAAAACCCAAAAAAAAAACAACTAATAACAGACCTGGTTACACCATGACTGCATACGGATGCAAATGGTCAAAAATGCAACTTGCGTGACTTCTTCTATTACGCGGCGCCCGACAATATAGCGGTGACTAAAGCAAAAACCACTTCTGGCACAGAAACGAGACATGACTGTAATGCAGTTTTATTTTTGCCGTCTTTGTATTGAACATAAAAACGCACCAAGTGCAAATGTATAATTGGAGAGGTGTTAAAAAATGTTTTGGGTGTTCTTTTTTTATTTTTGTTTTGCTGTCAGATTGTATAAATTAATGATTGTAAAGTAAAGAATGTTTTGGTGATCTTGTGAGATGTTTGTTGTGTCACCAAATTGACATCATGGGGGGCAAATTAAGGCAGATATTGTAATCACACGGCCTTGGGAGCATCTGTAGCTAAGAGAGCGAATTGGAAGTTGGAAACATTACTTGAAAATCAGCACTTGATAACTGACCGTTACTTATTTTGTAAAAAATATCTCCACTCATGTTGTTAGTGGAAGCTATTGTTGTCACATGATCAAAATTTTGACTATGATACAAAAGCTGCAAAAAAAATGCCTACTGAAAAAAAATAGGTTAAGCATTTTTAAACACTTCAGAACAATTAAAAGTAAAAAAAGAAAAAACATTGTTAAATACTACTCATCATTATATGTTCTGTATATATCCAGTGCTGCACATTGATGCACTTTTACGATGTGCTCCAATGTGGGCGGTTTCATGAAATGCACACACGCTCCTTTAAAAAAAAAAAAAAAGAAAAGAAAATGGTGCTTGTGACTTTACATGGACGTGAGTGTCCGTAGCAAAGTACACTTCCCGACTTGGATATTTATTTATTTATACGGGACGGATTTAACCTGACGCGTGCCACAGTCTCTGCTCTTCGTCGATACACACATTTATTTATTATTGCTGTCGCAATCCAGCATGAGGAGAAGGAAGTGAAAGGCTGCTGTGGCTTTGTACAGATAAAATTGTATGTCTTGTTTCTTCCTTGCAACTGATAAAATGTCCACCCAAGAACACGGGAGGAAAGGTCGAGAGCTGTCTGGCATGCCTGGGTGCCTCCGTTCGGTGTCTGGAATGATGATAGAACATTGGATATGTCCCTTAGTAAAGTAAGAGAGCGACCCAGGCGGGCATTCTGCGATGCAGTGTGGTTATATAAGACAACTCAGAGCTGCAGCACAAGAAATAGACTGTGTGTGTGAGGGGGTGTGTCGGGGTGCGTGTGTGTGTGTACAGAGTGGGAGTTCCCCAGTGGCGCAGCCCTGAAAGACTCACAATGCTGCTTTCTGCAGGAGCAGCACAACAACATCTACGGTAAATCATCCCATCTCTCGCGATTTGTGGGGAGATGCACAGAAAGCTAGCCCTGTGATTCCCAAAGTGTGGTACGGGGACCACTTGTGGTATGCGGGCTTCCTCTGGTGGTGCGCAAAATAACCAGCAAATTAAACACGGATAAAATACATTTAATAGATGGCAGATGTTTAATTTACCCATGATGTGAGGTCATGTGCAGCGTCTTTAATTTGGCTTTATGGATTTGGAGTGCAAAAAAAAAAAAGGGGCTAATTCCATTTAAAATTCAATTTTATTTAATTTATTGAAGACAATTTAGGTTTTTTTCACAAGTTTCAAGATGACGTGCATCTGCTCTTAAGAGTCACAACTAAAACTACGGAATTGTATTTTTGGTTCCGCACTCATGATTGCGCCATGTTACCACAAGAGCCATTTTGTAATTTGCATGTATTTTTTTCTTTCACAGAATGTTCATTTAGTTTGACATCAAAGACTATTTACGATCATAAAATTCTCCTTGTCACGTGTTAACATTTTTGTAAGCTCTTTGAAAGACTGTGCGCTCTCGATTGGATGCTTGATTACGAACAAAATGGAGTGAGTGAGTAAATTAGAGGCGGAACACTGACCACAGATCTTGAGGGGAGCCTCGAGCTCCAGGAGGATGGGCTGGCTGAGGAAGATCTCGCGGGATTTGATGCACAGGCCCCGCACCTCCGCCTCGGTCATCTGCACGATCTTGCCCGGGCGACATCCCCTCACTGGAGCACACAACGATTTTTTTCACTTCAACTCCATTGTTTCAAGACACGATTCATCGGCAAATCCTACAAATCTCACCGAATTCTTAGTAATCAAAGTAAACTGTCCATATTAGGGCTGCAGCTACAAATATTTTTGACCAGTGTTCTACTTAAAAGTCTTTATCTTTGTATTCTTGTTGACTACAGCTAAAAAAAAGAACCCTCAATTGTTTATATATATTATTTTAAAGTGACGCAAATCACTCCCTCTGAATGTTCTGAAATCCGATTTCCACGCCAGCGTCACATTAGCATGACTTTTGGACCAGCTTGGTGACGGCTGTACTTACAAATTTTCATGTAAGTGTACTACTAAAATTGCTTTTCACACAAATAATTACTGTAAATGACATAATTTGCACCTATCATGTTAGTGATGGATGCAGCCCAACTTGCACTCAAACATTGGTTATATAAAGGTTTTGAGTGATAGAATAATATTTCTGTTTGATTCACGTTCAGTATGATGAAGTCTGTGGTTATTTTGCCATGAACGGCAACTCCTCTGCTCGCGTTATTTTGCTGCTGATTAGTCAATCATCAGAGCGTGGAGTTGTTGGCCTTCCATGAATCTGCAAATTTACTGTAATTAGAGTTGGTTGGCCGTGAATAGGTTATTTTAGCGCGATGTAAAGTCTTATTTATCTAATTTATATATCTATCTGAATTATTGTTGTATTGCACTGGAGAGGGGAGCTCTCTAATCTCGTTGCACACTTGAGTACAATGACAATAAAGGGATTTCTGATTTCTAAAGGCAGCCAGGAATCGGTTATTTTGCTATGGTTCACACACTGTGCATGTTTTCCACTTTGCGTCGGCCCTGTCTCACTCTTTTCAATTTGTTTTGTCACCGAAAACAGGCTGTTAGTGACATTACCGGCCTCACCATAACCCTCAGAGCAGGGTGATCAAAGACATTTCTGGGCCTCTTTGAAGGTTTACGTATCTCTACACCACTAGTGCACGATTTGCACAATTTCAAATGCAACAATTATATATTCTACTTCTTTAAACAGAAAAATTGTCGCCAACGCAGAGGGAATCAGACTCTACAACGGCAGCATTCACAGTCAAATGTCCCAAATATGGCGTCGATTGCTGCTCTCTCGATCGAGTTCTCACATTTTATGGAATAATAAAGCACTGCATGATTTGTGACATTTGCTAGCGTTTGTAACTGGACTTTCTGTTGGCAACTGAAGCACCTCCCCCATGAAAAATGACTGCGTGACGGCTTGGAATCTTTAAAATTTCGCACATTGCGGTAAGACCACGGAATACATTTCAGGAATAAATCCTAGTTTCTGATGAACGCTTAGGCCTACTAGACCACTGTATTTTAATGGCGGCCATGAATGTGGTACATGGACAGCCACATTTTCTAACTAATGTCGAGGAAAAAGTTTGAGAATTATTAGTTGATTGATAAAGCTTCCGACGTGCCTAATGTAAACGACGAGTCGATTCTAGGAAGAAAAGTAAGAGCAAAAACAAGTTTGAGAGTTTTAGGACGTTCCCACATAAACGTAGCTGCCACTCCTACTCGCTCCAATGTTATATTCAACATCAGTCATTATTTTGTAACATTAATAACGAGCTACATAAGAGAGAACGTAGGCTTGAACGTCGCAAAGAAGACGACGTAGCTAAACGCTGCTAAACGTAGGCGTTCACCGCCCGACTGTTTATAAACACTGAGAGGCTCGAGATAGCGCGAGGCTAACCAGCTAGCTAGTTAGCTCCGCTGCTATTTTGGCGACATAAAACTACGAGGCGGCTGCTCGGGGCGTTTCAGGAACACGTCCGCGAGGAAAATGACGCAAACCGGGGCGGCGGAATTCGCAATCACTCGGTATGCGTTTCTCCTCACCTTCCAGAAGGCGAGAGATGAGGCTATCCACGTTCAATTCGCCCTCCGCCATCTTCACGCACTGAGAGTCGCACTGGACTAAAGAGCGAGAAGCAGGAGAAGCAGTACGTCCTGTGTACACTCGAGGGCGCTAGTGTAACCCGACTGTCAGGCAGCAGTCGACCCAAAACTTTATTGATATAAACATTTTAGCTTTGAAGTCATATTTTAAAACGTTATTATTAAAATGTCACTGTTTTTTTTTTGTAAAGTGTTATTTTGTAAAATAAAATAAATCTCCTGGCGAGGAATTGATATAACATTTTTTGCTTTAGTGACATTTAAAAAAATGTTTATGTACTAAAGAATAACCATGAATTATTAGTATTAGTAGGACACATTAAAAAGAGAAGTCAAATTAAAAAAAAATCTGTACAATAATATGTGCCTCCAGTAGTCTAAGCATGGCATTTGTGGAATGTGTGAATTCGGGTTTTAAAACATTCAACAGTTTCAAAGTATGGTTTAAAGGTGAGTTTGACTTCTAAGCAATTTTAACAGTGGCTATAAAATTGAGTCAAAACGTGAGAGAGACTGGACTTTGAGTAGTGGGCGATAGCAGCTCTTGCATCTTGTCGAGGAATAAAGCGAATGAAGACCCGCAGCGACTGTGTCGTCCTTTGACAACATATAAGGACATTAAAATACACTAATAATGCCCAAAGATGTACATTATAAAAGGAACCCACAGCCATGGCTTTCTGTAGGCCTAAAAAGGAGGAATGAAAGGGATTGACAGTTCGTAATCTTTAGCAAAATCTAGAGTATAAAACACTGTACTACTACTTCATGTATAAAATCTTTTTCTTAAGACAGTTACACAGTGCCAAACTACGTAATCATCTCGTGGACAAGAGTGGAATTACAACCCAAAATAAACAGTTGCCACAACAAAATAGGATTTGTGGACCGTACAAGAAAATCTGAGAATTACCTGGACTTGAACCCGTATGGAGTAAAATTTAGTGTAATAATAATTAAAGTTTGACCAACAGGTACATTTTCACGTTTTTCAATTGACACATTCCATGATCATTCATTTTTCTGATATACTGTATTAAATGTGAAAACGCACCGAAATCAGAATAGAAAATACAAAATAAGGACTTACATAATTTTTTTGCAATAAAAAAAAAAAGGGTAATAAAGCGTTCATTTAAAAGCCATGCAAAATTATTATTTAACACATCATAAAATAAAAAAAAAACAGATCAAATCCTAGCAAGATCCCATGGACAGTGAAATAAATTGAAATACATTCACAAATGACTTAATAAATCATCTGTATTAACTCAAATAATTGTCTTTGTTTTTTCAATGAGTTGTAAAAACACCTACAAAAAATACAATCTATTAATTGTAATACAAATTTTTAACATTTTACATTCATTTCATTTTTTGCACACACACCCCAACACCCCCCCCCACCCACACACACACACACACACACACCCACACACGCACACAGACGCACCACACACCTTTAAAAAATAATAAACACCCTTCAAACCTTGCTTTAAAACAGGGAAAAAGTGTGAGCTCAAGTGCCACATTTGATTCGTAAAACAGACGAAGCTTTTTTTTTTTTAAATATCAAGACATTTATTTGTAATATGACCAATTATTGATCCAATAGAATAAAAACAATGTTAAATATGTAGGTAAAGTTTTTTTATTTACAACAAATCAATAACCAGTTATTGAATAAGATAAATGAATAAAAAAAAATCAATAAAAAATGAATAAATACATTTCAAATGATCAATTTTAGGGAATAAAATGGCTGAATTAATGCATAACGCATATTACAGAACTCTATTTGCCTAATCTTGATTTAAAACAAAGAGGCTTTCATCTCCACTTTTGTTGTTGTTGTGGTCATGCTCCTCTTGTTCCTCTTGGCTCTGCAGGTGAGCATCAGCCAGGTGAGGGCCCAGCCCAACAGGAGGGCGGCGACGGCGAGCACCGCAGCGAGCCATACCGGGACACCCTCGGGGCAGGGAGTTGAGGGCATACTGGCGGCACTGTTCACCTTTGTGAAGATGTAAGGATGCTCCTGCAATGTAAAGGACACCGACATTTTATGATGGGAGACGAATATAAAGTCGACACACTCCTGTTTAAATGACAGTTTTTTTTTTGTGATTTAAAAAAAAAAAAACATTTTTTTTTACTGTTTTGGATACAGTGGCTGCACAAGACACTCTTTTTATGTGCCAACCCAAAATAAGGTTAAATAAGTCATCAGAGACACTTTAAATGCTAGCAGGTCTGTAGCGACTCCCATTGAGCATGACTTTGCATGTGATTGGTTAATTCTGAACACAGCCTCATCCCCAATTATAAGAGGGTGTGCACACTTTTACTTCCACATTATTGTTTACGTTCACTGGCGCTCTCACAAAGAGAAAAAATAAATGAATTGAGTTATCACATCAATAGTGGAAAAGTTTAGAAATAATTTTTCCACTTTTGTATATCACAAATATATCCACCCGATAAGCGGATGAGTTTCTTACCTCCGTGGGACACTTGATGCCATCTCGGCCACTTGTGAAATTGTTGAATGTTTGCTTTTTGCCCACGGGCTCCAACTAGGGGAGAAACAAGTCTTTTTTTTCTGCATTTCTACTTAACAATAGAGTAGTGTCAATACTTTTGAGTACTTTTGCTTTTATTACATAGTGGGTTAGCTTCCTTTTCCACTTAAATGAGGTGCCACTTGACTCACCATGTTATTCCACATGGCTACGGCCATATTGGCATGTCCCCGTTCACTGAAATGGAAACAGTCCTCGGTGAAGTAAGTGACGTCGGGTCGGCCGTCCTGATGAGTTGAAAGCAAATGAGAATAAAAAAAATAAATAAAATAAAATGCAAAAACGTGTGCTTGTTGTTTGAAGTTACTTCTCCCAAGACAAAATGTATCTATCTCATTAAAAGTGATTTTTTAAATGTTTTTTTAACAGCTTTATTAGTAGGCTTTTTGTTGATACGCGCTCCTTGTTTGAACCTTTTCCTAAAACATTTTCACGGGAGAAAAGCGAGCTACATGACTTAGCAGAAATGACACAATCAAGCTAAATGCTCTGACGATAGGCTGTAAGTTAGTTCTCGCTTTTATTTTCCATTTTTTTGTTTTCAGCCGCAGAGGAGTGTCACTTAAACCAAAACAAACGTTACTCATATTAATGGGAAAAAAAAACGTAAAAAACAAAACAAAACACCAAGTTTGTTCCTGACCGTCTGGTACAGGTGTGGGCAAACAAAGGCCCGGGGGCCACATGCGGCCCGTTAAACACTTTAATCCGGCCCGCCAAACTTGAAAAAAATGAAATGAATAAACCATGTTAAAGTTTTATTTTTTAAATATTGTGGTGTGTCAAAGAGAGATATTTTGTTGTAATGCTTTTGTTCATTTTCATTTAAAATTGAATGGGTTTTTTTCTCTGATGAGGTGAGGTTACCAAAACACTCCATCCATCTGCTCCTAGAAATGTATATAATTGTGTAAAAAAAATCTTTAAGTGCGGAAAAGTAAAAAAAAAGGACAGACTTTGAAACGTTAAAAGTCCAAAAGTAAAAGTATTTTTATTTTTTTTTTACTGTGAACTATTCAGTTATTACCTCGCTCTGTATAAATCTTTCTTACATTGGGTTGTCATCTCGAGGTTGAAAAAAAGTGACGAGCCTATTTTGACAAAGTAGGAAGTAGAAAATGCAGATATCTGTTTTCAAATGTAGTGTAAAACTAAGAAGTCTTGAAAAAAAATCTAATGATCTTCATGTACTTGGAAAATAACCTTAAGTCCAATAACAAAGTATTTGCACTTAGTTACTTCCCACTGTGATTGAACGATCCTCAATGTGTGCGGAGGCGACTTACAGCATTCAAAGGGATGATGGAGTTTCGAAGGAAGGGCTGCACGACCACGGCAAAGTCTTCCCTGTTGTCATAGCGACCGCTGTATGCCACTCTCTCCGTTTCGAGCTGGAGGAGAAATGACAAATGAACTACTTTGCTTGGCCAAACTTCCTTCATCCAGTTTGTAGATTATCCTCTGTCGTCGCGAGCTGGAGTGCATCCCAGCTGACTTTAGACTCGTCAATGTTTTTCACAAGAGGCCGGTGAAACGCGACGTGACGGATTCAATTGATCAAAATTCATCCAATGTGTCATCTTTTTCTTCACATTCCTACAGTCTTGCGCCATCATTTGTGAATCACAAAGGCCAAAAAGATCACACCTGCACTTCCCGATTGATCCTTTTGGCTTCGGCCAGCTCCAGAGAGTCGTCTCCCGGTAGTAAGAAGCACGGGCACGCCAATCTGAAGACGAACAGTCAAAAACAAAGAACACGCACTTTTAGCAATTGTTTAGATATCTGATACAGAGTCGTTAAAATGACGAGCATACGGTTGTATCACGTTGCACCCGAGACTGTCCCTCTTGATCTTCCGCAGGCCTTCGATCTGCAGGATTTCCAGAATGTTGACGATGGTCCTGGGAACCTAAACGGGTGCGCTCACGATTGTTAGCGACGCCATATTTTTAGCATAGCTGCTTGTTTTAGCATTTTAGCTCACCTCTTCGTACAGTATGTCCAAGCTGGCCATCAGATGTTGGCTGAAGTTCCGAGGTGACAAAGAGGCCTGCGGAGAAGACTTTTGTTTACTGGAACGATAATGTGGTTAGATAAAGCGGTGACGTAACATGTGGCTCGAGGTTCGTGTTATTTTTCGCCTTATTCTAAAATGGAAGAAATTATTTTTTCACTCTCATTCAGAAAAGTACATTATTTAAAACATAGAAAAATGAGAAAATATACTACAAAATTGACACTTGCTTCATAGCATAGACTATGTAAAGAATATGTATGGAAATGTGAGTTGTTGTTTTTTTTTTTACATTTTCAAATAAATTTACAAAAAAAAAATCTGAAAAAAACCCAACAAAAAAAAAAATTCCAATTGTCAGAATGGGTGTATTCCGTATCGAATTATAAATCCCTCAAAACTGTTCCAGCCCCAAAGAACACCAAGTTTTTTTTTTCAAAGAATACAGAATTATACTCAACATAATTAAATAGAATGCAAAGAATAAAACGCGTCGTCCTTCAAGATTTCATGCCTCAATGCCCATTGACATTGCGGTACTCCTCCTGTTGTGTACACATTGGCCACTAGGGTGCAGTATAATTCATATAGAATAAATACGCAAAGGAGACTGCCTCTCCCTAGCGCAATAAATTGCAGTAATACTACAAATTTTTCAAAGAGGATCAAGAATATATGCCTATGTGGATTGTTGTATCGTCTGTTTTCAAATATCCGTTGCTTAAACTACTCACAACATCGATGCTAGTTTTATTAGCCCCTCTATAGCATTTTCCATTGCGTGTTAGCATTAGGCTAGCAGATTTTTGTATTCTATACCATTTTTGACAAATTTGGTGTCCGCGTCTAAGCTCTAAACTCAAATATTCGCTTGTAACTCAAGACAAAAAATGGGCTCGCAAGTCGGGTATCACTGTACCGTACCGCATACTGTGCTGCTCTATGACAATTTCTCCTCTTCCTTACGAGGGATAAATTGCGTTTTCCAGTCTTCCCAACCAAAATCAAACTAGCTTTTTATTATGTTGAATGCTGATGGAGACTGAAAGTCAAAAAGATGGCGAGGAAGAGGGTGGCGGTGTGAGCCAATTGTTTGGAAGGCGACAGAACCGAAGCACTCAGTGGACGCCGTGTCTGCTCACATCTCACTGTGGCACAATCAAAACATTATTGGAGGCGGCTGAGTCACAAAAGCACCATTATTCCGATCGAGTCGCTTCGGTGAATGATATCATCTCACAGCACAAATGAGCTGTCATAATAAAAGGGAGGGTGAGGATAGAGCGAAGAAGGGAGTGATGTACTTCCTGTGATGACGAATTTTTTAAAAGCGTCTCACCCGGTCGTTGCAGAATTGACACAGATCATTGCCGCCAATGAAGAGAGTCACCAGCTTCCAGTCGTTGGCAAAATCCACTGTCTGGTTTCATGAGGAAAGGTTGGGAGAAAAAAAAAAAAAAAAGCGCGTTTTATTTCAAAATAATTTTTAAATATGCGTATTTTTTTAAATATTACCTTCATGGTGTAAAGCTTTATTTTAATAAATAAAAATAGAGATATTAATTTAAAAATAAACTTAACTAAAAAATACATAGAATTATTATCTGTGCTTTAAAAAAAATATACTAAAAGTTTTGGGTGATTTTTAACACTCACCAATTTAATGTTTTACTGCGTAATACAAAACTCACAGTGTCATTTTTCATCATTTCAATCAGGCGTCTGACTTGTCCTGAAATTCCCCTGTATTGAAGACAATTTTTTTTGTTTTATTATTTTATAAATGTGTGCAGTACATAAATAAATAAACAAAAAAACAAAAAGCAGAACTCACGAAACTTTGGCTCCCGTTGCAGACATATTGAAGCCGCTCCTCTTCTTCCCTTGACCTTTTGACATTCCTTTAATGTTCGGATTGAACTTCCTGAGGATGTCTGGGGGACAAAAGTGCAACATGGGCTCATCTTTGACTCCGAGCGGTGTCATTGTTGCATCTATAAGCAGAGGAAGGATGTCTTACTGGCTAACGTGGTCACAGTCTCCAGGCTTTTATCGCCTCCAATGCTATGGGGGGGAAACATGAAGTCAATTAAAGCTGCCAGCAGTGATGAATAGGAGCGAGATTAGTTGTTGCATTTATATATTCCTGACAGTAGGGGGAGCTCTTCATTATACATAAGATGACTTTGTGGCGCTGAGTTACCGATTATATGTCCACTTCATACCAAAATCGTTTCTGTGTCTTTTTGCATGGGTTCATGAGACTTTTTTGTGTGTCTACTCATGATAGACATGCCAATCAAATGACAAATTAGTTAAGTGATACTGGCTTTCGGGGGCTAGACAAAAAATGATCAGAAAATGTCATTGTCAAAGTAAAATGGCGGACTTCCTGTGTGTTCTCTAGTTCTTCCTGTGTTCTCTTGACAGGGGGGTAAACTCAAAAGAAACTCGCCAATCAAACGTAAGTGGTTAAGTGAAACTGCAACATTATGTCTCACCTCCATGACACGCCTCTATATTCAGTTCTGAGCTGCAGTAGACTCCTCGCTTTAGCACCAAAGCCGGCCTAAAACGCACCAAAAATCTGTTTTGGCGTTTGAAATGGTGCGTTTGGTTGTACTTGTTGGCAAACTCACTGTTATGGAGTCGCCCAAAGCCGCCACCACCTTGATGTCAGCCGGCCGGACCCTATGAGCTAACAACAATTGTCGTACAATTGGACATGCGGTTGAGAATTGATGATATAACGGCATCGGGTTGGTACCTGAAGTGGGCACTGAGTCAGAGGGTCCCGTGTTAAGACACATGAAGTTGCTGCCCCAGTTCTACAAAATAGCGGAACTCTTTTTAACCTTCAGGCCTTGGCAGAGTTTACTACACTTTCAGCTTGTTTCCATTTCGAGAAATTGTTACATTTTTTTTCTCTTTACTATGTTTTTAACTAACATCAGTTCATGTCATTAGGATAAGAAAGACATTAATTTTTAGAGTGCCTCATTGTTGGCCGTGCGTGAGCGCATGACACAGCAAAGAAGGCCGAAATGCTTGGAGGAGAATGAGTTAAAAGAATGAAAGCCTGGCTTAACAGCTAATCATAGGGACCAGGACTTTGCGATTTAGAGTGCCTCGTTGTCGCGATATGGAAAATCCCTGCTACAACTCGGTGGGATATATTATATCCCGGTGGGATATAGTAGGCATAAGAAAGATGCTAGACATATTTACGTATTCAGTGGTCATGCCCACAATATCTCAGAGCGGAGAGAACGGCTTGATTTTTTAGCCTAATTTTGCAGCATTTCAATTATTCAAACTTTTCAATAGTGTGTCAAATTCACAAAACATTTATTTTAACTTCACGGGGACTTTAAAGAGCAGAAGTTGGAAATGACAAATGGTTCAAAACTAAACCAAGCCAGGCGACACAAATTGGCCAGCATGAAGGTCAAAGAGATTGTTTAACGTTAGATCGAGTATAAATTAATGAAGATAACTTACAGTAACCGGCGCAGGAGTCGGTGGAGGTCCTGGAAATGTGTAGTTGCTGTTAACAGCCGTTCTAAAGAAGGGCGCTGTCTAAAAATGATGAGAGAAAAAAAGATTCAAATCATAAAGGTACTGAGATTGGCCACATTTTTCAAATCATTTCAATACATATTTCGAACAAGTGATTGCTTGTTAATTGAGCCAGGAATTTCCATCAAATTGTAAAACACACAACTTCTAACTGTGATATCTCAGTTTAATATCCACTATAGTACTCATATTCGAAGTAATTATCATTATTATTATAATTATGAGATATTGTTGATTAATAACAATGTTATTACCTCAGAGGGACACTTCAGTTCTATCTCAGCCATGAAGTCTTGTGTAAACGTCTTGTTCCCCACTGGCTCGAGCTGCACAAAACAACAGGGATTGAAAATAATAAAAAATAAATAAATAAATTAAAAAAAAAAGCCCTCAACTAAAATCCTACCATGTTGTTCCAGAGTGCTCGGGCCATCAGCGTGTGAGCTCTCTGGCTCAGGTGAAAACAGTCGGGTGTAAAGTACGAGCGATCGGGCCTTCCGTCCTGAGAGCAAAACCATTGCGGATTAGCATAATTAATAATATTTGCAACGTAACAGTGACAGCTCCCACCGGCAACGTCGGAAGGAAAACCTCCCTGAAGAAAGGCTGCAGCACGACGGTGAAGTTGTCGTGGGTGTCGTAGCGCCCGGAGTCCACCAGCTGTTGCATTGCATGCTGGGAATAGGCACAGAGGGGCAAAGAAGGGCACTTATATTTACTTTCACTTCCGTTTTTTTTTTTTTTTAACAGGGAAGGGTGGGGGAGCATCTGATACTCCATTCTAAATGACAAACTTGGGAACAGCTTTACTGATAAACAACCACCAGTAGGTGAGATCCGTGCCTCGTTATTAGAAGTAATGAGCCAAATTTACTATAATCTACTCATAATTGTTTGTTTTTATCCCAGAAACTTTCATGATTTGTAGTTTCGATACCTGTCGAAGGTTTGTGAAAAAAAATGACTTTGGAAGTTCATGTGCTAAGTATCAATGAGAAGGACTGGCGTCAGTTTACTTGACCAGTAATGACCTGATAAGCTCTGTTGAATTCTTCTGCCTTTCGGAGTTCAAACGAGTCATCCTTTGGCTTCAGGATGCACGGGCAAACCATTCTGAAAACACAAAAAAAGAACAAGCTTCATGTCAGCTCACGTCATAATTGTTTTGGTTTGTCTTTGGATTTTGTATTTTTTTATTTATTGTACCACCAGACGTCGGGCATGTTTCCATGTCAAGTCCCAAGAACTTTTCTCAAAATTGCCTCAAAAGTCAAACAAAACTCAGATTAACATCACGTGTGCCATCGGGAAATATAGCGAGACTTTGGCTCATTAAGCATCAAATGTGTGATTCCATGAGTGTTTAAATTTGTCTATTTTTCATTTGAAAATTAATATGTATGTAAATAATTAATTATTTTTTGAAATTATTTTTTTTAAATATATTTTTTTAGATTTGAAAATATGTGACTGATCAGTGTTTAATCAATGTTTAGAAAAATTCTCCAACATTGCTATAAATATCCCTCGACATTAATCAAGCATCCACACTGACCTAACAAACCAGGTGGGGCATTCCAGCGAATTATCTTTATGCAGCTCACGCAGCGGTATAATGTTCAACAGCTCCACCAGGTTGACAAGCGCACGTGGCACCTAAAAGGTCATAAAAAGTGTCTTTTTAAGCTTGCCTTTGGGTAATAATGAAGCGTGTGTGTGTGTGGGGGTGTGTGTGTGTGTGTTGTGTAGCACACACCTCATTATGGAGTATGTCCAGAGCGTGACGGATGCGTTCGGCCACATTCCTGGGGGAGAAGATTACCTGTGATGGGGTGAGAGATGAAGAACGTAAGGGTGAAGAACAGAGAGACCTCTCGTGCACACGACTAAAATGTTCTTATACACACTTCTGAAATCCTCTCACACACTCTAGTGGAATTATTTCACACATCACACTGAATAACCCGCTCATAAAATCAACTGAAATGGGCTTTCATTTGTGCGTATGAGAATGTTTGTGTTTCATTAGTATTTGTTAATGGAAAAATGTGTGAGCGGAAAGAGAAAAAAAAAAGTATTTCCGTAGTGTGTGTGAGAGTGTTTCAGTTGTGTATGTGAGAGCTTTTCAGTAGAGTGAGTAAAGAAAAATCGGCAGTGCTTGAGCATTGTAGTAGTGTGTGAGAGTGTTTCAGCAGTGTATATGAGCTAAGAAGTCATTGATGTGTAAGAGTAATTCAGTGGCATGTGATAGCATTTCAGTAGTGCCTGTGAGTGCTTCATATAAGCAAAAAACATTTCATTTGTGTTTCAGTAACACCTGAGAGTGTTTTAGTAGTGTACAGGAAAGAATTACAGGAGTGATGTGTGCGAGAATAATTAATTTGGGGGGTAAGAGTGTTTCACTAGTGAGTGTGAGGTTGTTTTAGTAGCATGAGAGCATTTCAATAGTTTGTGTGAGAGTGTCTCGGTTGAGTGTGAGCAAAACCATACAGTGTAAATGAGAGTGTTTCAGTCGTTGAGTGAGATGGTTTCAGGAGTTTGAAAGAGTGTTACAGTGGTGCGCGTGCGGCTCTTTCAGTGGGTGAGAGAGCGTTTCAGTAAGGAGTGTGAGACTCTTTCAGTTGTGTTTGACCCAAAACATTTTAGTTGTGTGTGAGAGAGTATTCCATTAGAGCAGGGGTGGGCAAACAATTTGATTGGCGGGCCACAATGGGTTCTAAAATTTGACAGAGGGGCCGGACCAGGAGCAGATGGGTGGAGTGTTTTGGTAACCTCACATCCTCGGAGAAAAAAAAAAACATTTAATTTTAAATGAAAATGAACAAAAGCATGACAGCAAAATATCTGTTTGACCCACCAGAATATTTAGAAAATAAAACATGAACAAGGTTTATTCATTTCATTTTTTTCAAGTTTGGCGGGCCGGATTAAAACGTTTAGCGGGCCGCATGTGGCCCCGGGCCATAGTTTGCCCACCCCTGCAATAGAGGTAATGAGGGTTTTTCCGTAGTGCGTGAGTGTTTCAGTAGTCGTGAGAGCAGTTCAGTAGTGTTTGACTGTTTTAGACGTGTAGCCTGTGAGATTATTTCAGTCATGTATGTGTGAGAGGTAGAGTAATTCTGAACCACAGTATGTCCCTCATACACACAATGTTGAAAAGTTGAATACTCACAGTGTCGGAGCAGAAGTCGCATATGTCATTGCCCCCGATAAACAAGGTGATCACTTTCCAGTCGTTGTGGAAGTCGATTCTCTGCACTCAACAACATGAGCAGGACAAGTTAAGTATGAGAGCACGAAAATGAAATCACTCGCAGGCTTACATAGCCTTTACATGACGCTACTTCGTCAACGGTGAAACTGAACTGCACTCAGATTTTCGCGAGATTTTTGAGCTCATAGTGGGAGTCCACTCCATAATCTTACACATCCATCCATCCATAATTTGTACCGCTTCTCCTCATATGGGTCGCGGGGGTTGCTGGAGCCGATCCCAGCTGTCTTCGGGCAGTAGGCGCGGTACACCCTGAACGGGTCGCCAGCCAATCGCAGGGCACATAGAGACGAACAATCATCCGCGCTCACACTCATACCTCGGGGCAATTTAGAGCGTCCAATCAACCTGCCATGCATGTTTTTGTAATGTGGGAGGAAACCCACGCAGGTACGGGGAGAACATGCAAACTCCACACAGGAAGGCCGGAGGTGGAATCGAACCCACGACCTCTGCACTGTGAGACCATTGTGCTAACCACTTCTTACCGTGTCGTTTTTCATGATGTCCACTAAGATGCGCACTTGTTCAAGGATATCCCTGAAAACATAAAACAGCTTCATGGTAGAGTCGAATGGAATGTACAGTAAGTCCTGCAAAGATGTTTTTTTTTTTTCTTATATATATTCATGTATATATTTGAGTGATGCATACGGACCCACTCTTAGCTCCGGCCACGGCCTGGTTGAGAAAGGCTGTGGGGGAGTACTGCGTGCCGATTCCCTGAGAGAAGCCAGTCAGGGAGGGGTTAAATTCCCTCAGGATGTCTGCACAGCACACACAAACGAGATATTATGTCACCGGAGATCATATCTATATTGTGCGCGACATGCACACTGGTACATACTTGGCAAAGTGGTGACCGTGGTGATGTTTTCATCACCGCCAATGCTGAAAAAGTGACAAAAGAGGCAGTTATGATTGAAATGAAAAATGATATTTAATGTCTTGTGTTACCTCCAGGACAGTCCTCTGTACTCGTTGATGACCAGCAAAATGTTGTTTGACTTTGCGCCCACACCATTGCCAGCCTACGCAAAAGTAATCATAGAACACAAATCAATCAAAATATCGGTCATTGAGGAATTGATGGACTTTTTGAAATATATCATTTTCTTGTGGTGTCTGTAATAGTGAAATATATGATGTAATGAAATAAAATATGGTCATAAGACTTGACTTACTGTCAGAGAGTCGCCAACTGCAGCCACCACCTTGACGTCAGCTGGTCTCAGCTTATGAACTGCACATGACATTCAAATGACATTCATACCCCAATGTTTGGGTCATATATACTGTAAAGGACTATGGGCCTATTAGCGAATTTGTTTTGCAATACGGACTTTTCTTTTGACTTCCTGTTGGGCGGGAGTTTTACTTTGAAGAAACACGGAAGTGGATAACGACTGAATTGATGGCGATTTACAGTGCGTATGAAGACGATTCGGAAGAAAGAAAAAAATGATTCTAAGACGACAAGATTGATCATTTAAAGATACTTAGCCCGGTTGAAAGTGGCAATAAAGTGAATATTTGTGTTTATCTGTCAACAGATTTATGTTTGTGATTAGAATATGCGTTTAATTAAGTGCACTTAGCATGTATAGAGATAATTGAAACTCATGTTTTCTCGCTCTTACGGTGTAAGAGGTTTTGTGTACGGAATTAAAAGGAGAAACTTTGGACCACCTGTAAAGCTTCATTATTTCAACCGTCGCTACGTATACATTTATAGAAAATATGATATTTGGTACCTGAGTTTGGTGTTGTTGGAGATGGACGGCGGTCCTTGCAGGGGATCGCAGTGCCCATAACCTACAAAATATTCAGTACTGAGGCATCGATTTGAGGGAGGCATTTGGTATTCCCAAGTGAATTAATATTAGAGAGATTGCAACCACAAAAATAAATAGCACATTATTTTGGGATATTGCATTGTATGTTGCATGTTATTAATTTATTAATTATTATTACGATGGCAAATTCAATAAAAATAATTGTAATGTTAATACAAAAAAAATAAACTATCTTCAATAAGACAATGATAAAACAATATTTTAGAATGGCTAACTTGTCAATTCGTATATATTATCAATTGAACATTTTTTTTCATTGTTTTAGTGCTGTGGCAAATCAATAAAAGTATTTATTTATTTTTGGCCGGCATCTTGATCTCACTATCAGGAAGCAGTTTCATTGAGATACAAATAGTGCTTTGCTACCACCTTGTGGCACCTACGAATAAACACAATTGTAGACTCTCCTTATTCTCGCTATACACAAATGCATACATACAGATATTTATTATTACTGTTATTACTATGGATCGTGTTTAATAAGATATTCTTTTTATTAAAGTTCAATAATTACCGGATCTGTTTGCCAAATAGCTCTGCTCCTGCCCTTGGGGGAGTTCACCTCTGTCCTTAGGAAGGGTCGATCCTGCATCAGTATTAGAGTCATGTGACATTTCTAGTCCATTATGTGGTGAACTTTAATGATTTATGTTTTTGGTGCCGTCACCTGAGTAGGACAGGGGATAGTGACATTCTCTGAAGCGACGGATGATGGCTGAAGCTGAAACAACACAAAACCAGAATGAGCACATACTGATTTTTTTTTTCACTTAACAACAGGAAATTTGGTAGGCACGTTTATCATGAGTAGACCCACAAAAAAAAGAGAGAAAGAAAGTAAAAGAACCCATGCCTGAAAAGACAGGGACGATTTGATTGGCCATTATACGGTCATTTTGATTGGCTAAACTACTTCTCGACACTTTGAAATTTTTGAAATGTTGTTGGCATATCTACCATGAGCAGACCCACAAAAATCATTAAGAGCCCATTCATGACATTTTTGGCTAACCTCAGCCATTGCCAAGTGTCCTCCCAAGACTGACTTGTGCTAGAGATTTAAAAAAAGATTAAAAAAAAATACCCTAAAGCCAGTTATACCTATCAACATGACCTTTAGCAGCCACACAAAAAATGGAAACACACGTTCCCCACTCTTGCAGTCTCACAATTCAGCCAAGTGGAGAAATCCAATCTGCTGTGCTCATCATGTTAATCTTTATATCTTATCTTCCTCTAAGCTCAATAAAAGGTTCACCTTACTTTTACTTTGAGCTTTGTTTTTTTGTTTTTTGTTTTTTTTTACAAGCAAGGTATCGCTGTTACCATATTTGTCCACAGCTGCACAGCCTGTTTGCTTGACATGTCGTCCTGAATGGAAAAACAAGATACATCCAGTCCACACAATTCTCATACATTAGAATGTGTTTGAGACTGACTTCATTGTGTGCTTGCTTACCGGATTGGAAGTGTCCTCCAGGATAAGTGGTACTGGCTGAAGCACGGCGGTGACGCTGTGATGCCATTTGGCGCGTTCCAAAACAATGCTTAGGGAATCCTAGCGGTAATGATAAAATGAACAAATTGATGGTAAATTAGATTCCAAAAGTACATTGGCTAGGAAATGTTTGCCTTACCTGCATTTTTTGCACAAGAGTGGCCTTACTTAGTTTGGTATTTTCAGGGCTTGTGCATGTGCTGTTACAACAAAAAGACAGATTTTTATCATCTATATTTACTGCTACTAACACATTTTAAAATACATATTTGTGATAGTTTGGGGGGGGATAAGGAACGTACTTGTCTGTTGCTTGATTGGAGTTGATGACCACAATGTGAAGTAAAGTCTGACGCAACTGTGAAAAATAATATTCATGAAAGAAAAATAAAGGAATAAATATATTATGTATAATTATTTCAGTTATATTGCATTAAATCAATTGTTAATATAAACATTTTCATCACATTCACAGGGTACTTTGTCAGGTAAAAAAAAAAACGACACAGAGAACATTATAAAACAAATATTTGCTAAACTATTCATTTCATTGCATGCAAAATAAAATAAATTATTTAGAACAACACTAATATTGTTTTAATAATTCGCTCAATATATACACTTCCATGACGAATGTTTGAATAACTACATATTATTAAAACAATTGAAAAGAATAATAAAGTTTATACCTTTACCGGTAAGCATACTAATATATTTAATTTTAAAAAAGTAAAGAAAATTATTTGGACAAAACTAACAGTCACAGGACACTACATTAGGAACATTAAAATATGACTTACTATCACTTTGAACAGTTATATTTTAGAGCTTTAATGATAATAAGTCATTTTAAAATGAATATTTCTGTATTGTATTTTTAAACATACACTCACAGGACTCTGAATTAGGTCCAAAATGCCAGTACCTTCATGAAACTATCAAATAAACATCTTAAGACTTCTATTGAAAATAATACAAATTTTTCAATATTTCTTAGATGAAAAAATAAAATACATTCCCTAATTATTAGTATAAAATATACATTCACTGTTTGCATAAGTAAGCACAAAATAATTGTTCCTTATTAACACAGCTGAAAAAAAAAATAGAACCGGTTATAATGATAACCATTTATGATATTACTCCTAAAGAAAATATGTATTTGCTCAAAATTTACACTGATGGGCCACTACATTAGGTGCACACTTTAAACGAACTGGATCAGGACAATACCCGTTCTTGCAATATCTGCAGAGCATCTCCCACTTCTCCAACGATGGCATCAACCTGCGACACAACATTATCATCATCATCATATGGACTTAAATCCTAAATTTAGTAGATGTGTATGTTACTGTATATACAGTATCATGTTTGAACAAATATTAAGCAGCCAATGCGTGTTGGCCACAAAAACTGAATTGCTCAAAAAAAAAAAAAAAAAGGGCGGCTCACTCTAATTCTGAGTGGCTCAAGAATTTGTAGTATTTTGCTGTAATAAAGAATCATACTGGTGTTGAACTGGCACACGTGTGAGGCGTGGAGACAAACAGGAGCATCAACTTCCAGCCTGAAACCTGCAAACACACAAGACATTGAGCATTAATATTTACTCCTATGGCAACAAAATTGAGATCGCTCTTGTTGTTGTGAGTCATTATTGTCATTTAATTTTTATTATTAATTTGAAGGATTATTTATTGATTTTGTAGTATTTTTTTTTAATTAGTTTTGCTTTTTTTGTACAAAACACCCATTTTTTTTAGGTTCTTATACTTCAAAAAAAGCATTTGGGGAGGTTGTTTGGTGAGTTGGTCACTTGGCCCATTTTTTTGGGTAACAAATTGAGTGTCGACATCTTGGTAACAAAATTAAACTAAAACTGGTATCTCACAAATAACCCAATACGGGTAAAAAAAAAAAAAAAAAAAGGTCAGGCTCAACTTTTGGGGTTATTTATCTAATCCCAAAAATTGGGTCAAACAAATGAGCCACAAAACGGCCTCTTTTCGTGCAGGGTGGTTGGAGTGTACAAAACGATAAATCTTTGGGGTTGTTTTGAACCAAACAACCCAATTTGGGGTATTCATGGGTTATTGATTTGAGACAAATTTTAATGACCCCTTCAAGTGTGTCAGTCCCCTTTCACCCAATTTGGGTTATTTTTAGTCGACCCGTTCTTAGCGTGAAGTATAATTTTGAACCAAAACTATACTGATAATCTGGTTTCTTGATAGTTTTAACTCATGACTATGGCTAGCTTGTAGCCTTTTCGGATCAAATTATTGACCCAATGCGCTGGGTCAAATCCTCAACTGTGCTGGGTATAAATAACCCAGCATTAGCTCGCACCCTTTTGTACTTAGCACATCCATCCATTTTCTGAACCACTTCTCCTCACAAGGGTCGCGTACGTGCTGGAGCCTATCCCAGCTGTCTTAGGCGGGGGACACCCTGAACGGGTTGCCAGCCAATTGCAGGGCACATAGAGACGAACAACCATCCGCGCTCACACTCATACCTCGGGGCAATTTAGAATGTCCAATCAACCTGCCATGCATGTTTTTGGAATGTGGGAGGAAACCGGAATACCCGGAGGAAACCCACGCAGGCACGGGGAGAACATGCAAACGCCACACAGGAAGGCCGGAGCTGGAATCGAACCCACGACCTTTGCACTGCGAGGCCATCGTGCTAGCCAGTCGTCCACCGTGCCGCCCGTACTTAGCACAATCCCATTCAATTTAACTCAGCAGTGGAAACAGACGTTGATTGCTTATCGAAAATGGTTGAAAAGCACTGACTTGGATTCATATAAATTGAGTAAATAAATGATAAAACAAAGTGTCCTACTAGTGTGGCTCAGTATCTACCTGATCTGACAAGGAGCGAGAAAGGTCCTCTGCTTCTTGCTGCAAACTCCTGCAACACATTCACTGGTTATAACTGTAAGTTGTCGTTTGAATGTGTGTGTGTCCGTTACCAGGGTTGCGACAGGGATTCCACATTACCAGTGATCACCGCTGGGTTGAACATGGACAACAGCTCTGCAAATATACTGGACATTTGTTTTTGCTTTTGGAAACTTTGATTTTATATTTATATTTTCCTTTTTTTTTTTTTTTAAATCTTCGATTTGTGAAAAGTGTTTTTCTAAATGTACTAATTAACAATTAATAAATGGATTTATCTTTACTTTTGTAAATTATAGTTTAAATTAGGGCCTGACCGATTATTTAACCAGACAAGAATAGATTTTTTTAAATTGGCTTTTTTTCCCCTCTTTTTTTATTTATTAATTAATTTATTTTTAATGCATTAACTCATTACAACTTAAGACAAAGAGAATGACATTCAAACACATTGTTTGTTTACATTTTTGCTATTATTTTAATTTAAGTAAAGCATTCAATATTTCTTTTTTGGAATCTTTTTTTACTTTAGTAAATGAACACTTGTCAATGTTGTTTCTTTTGAGTTGTGTCATTATTACTTTGTTAATATTGTAAATTAAAGATTTACAATTACGTTTTCTTTTGAATTTTGTCATTTGGTTGTGGAATGTCAATTTCTTTGGGCGTAAAATAATAAAATAAAAATATATTTCTTCCAATTTTAATTCATTGAGTTTTTTTTACTCTCTTCTTTCACTTTACATTCTCAATTTTGTATTTCTGATAAACACAAACCCACGTTTTTCCACTTACCGGCCACTCGACTGCTAATCTTAGATGTCACATCCCTACAGAGAGAAAACAGGACTCTGTTAGTGAGGCAGGTTTTTTTAAGTAAACAAATGAGTTAGAGTGGTTAAAGAATGACCAATGGCTCGTTTAATTATCATCATTCCACGTGTGAACAGTACCTGCCAGAGAGCGACGTGCTCAGCCAATAAAGCGCTGAGACATCAGCAGGTCGAACGGTGTGAACTGGGGTGAGAATGGAGGGCAAAATGGAAGCGTTAAAAACAAAAAGAAAAAAAAGTTGATTAGTAACTGCCTACCTGAAGACGCATCAAATGGGGCCAGCGATGGCGGTGGGGAGCAGAGAAATGGCATGTAGCTTTCTGCCTGTGACACATTCAATGCATTTTTATCATTAGACAAAAAAAAAAACATTTACGGATGGGTGGATAAATCAAAAGTTGGATCAAATGTATTTTGTTGTCAGTGTGTGTGTGTTTGTGTTGGATAAATAGAAACTAGTGATCAGCAAGCACCGATACCAGGTATCGTGGGGTTTTTTTGGTGGCTGCCAATACTTAGCCACCGATACTTAGAGAAAAAAAAAATAATAATCGAATAAGTCCTCCGGAGCTGTAGTTGGCGCTATGCTGTGTCAGGAAGACATGACATTGTTTGCAATTTTTTGTAATTGATTCAAATGAAATTTTATATGTTAAAAGTACTAGAGATATTAAACTACATGTTTTAATATAATGCTAATTTATTAAGAATACTAAAACAAATTCGTTTTTAATCACAAAAACAAACTTCTGTTTGAGCTGCTGTTTAAATTTAAAAACAATGGAGTATAATAAATGTGATATAATAGCAGCTGATTGGACACTCATAAATTCTACATTACCAATATCACTTGATTTTTAATCCAAAAAACAGACAACAAAAAATGTGTTTTGGGATTAAAAAAAATAAAATGCAATACGGAAAAAAAATTGAAAGCATTATGTAATTAAAAATGCATTATTGCATTGTATTAATATATAAATGACTAAATATAATTATAAATTATGGTAGCTGTGTGGAATAGTGATGAGAACGTCCGTGTCGGGTGGATGGATGGATGGATGTATAGACCTGGTTTGTCTCGCTTGATGGATGATTGTTGCTGGTGTCAATGGTGACAGTGTCTAAATAGGATCGGAATAAAAAATATATTTCAATTAGTAAAAAATATACATAATAATATATATATATATATATATATATATATATATATATCATATAATATAATATATGATATATATAATATGATATATATATATAATATGATAGATATATATATATATATATATATATATAATATGATATATATATATATATATATATATATATATATAATATGATATATATATATATATATATATATATATATATATATAATATGATATATATATATATATATATATATAATATGATATATATATATATATATAAAAATAATACGACTTTTTAAAATTTTGGAGTGTCTTACCTATGAGCAAAAGACCGGAGCTAACGAGAAGCAGCCGAGCGAGCAACATGCACAGAGAGCGGGACATGATAGCACACTAACTGATCACTGTCCACACCGAGTGAGTCTGTTTGCTGCGTCTGCCATCCTCTTTATAAGCTCGGCCTCCTCCCCGCTCTTCAACGTGAACCGTATAACAGAGGGATTGTTGACATGCTTAAGTCTCATTTTATGGCTTCTCAGCGGATGGAGGTGACATCGTATGGATGCCTACATCGTTTCTACGTAATCTCAAATACACCAGAATATTATAGTGCGTGTCAGTATTAAGTACTGTTATGTGCCACGCTACAGTAGTGGTTCTCAACTTTTTCCACCAAGTGGCACCTAAAAAAATTAATAAAACCAAAGCTGTGCTTTCTTAGTACCACGATTATCACTATAATTCCAAAACAGCAGCCTAGCAGGCATAAGTGTTCACCTAAATCTGAACAAAAACGCACGTGATGATGATACAATTAATATATTGAACATAAGATAAGTAAAAATTCTACATATTTAATATAAAAAGAACAGTTATAAAAGTTCCTGCAAAGTGAAGTCTGCTAAATTTAACACACAATAGAGTAGAACAGCCACAGGCAAACTACGGCGCGGGGGCCACTTGCGGCCCATTAAGCATTTTAATCCGGCCCGTCGAATTTGAGAAAATTAAATGAACAAACATTGTTAATGTTTTAATTTCTTTGTAATTCTGATGTGTCCCCAGTAGGAGGTGCACTCCAAGACTGATATTTTGCTGTAATTCTTTTGTTCATTTTCATTTAAAATTGAAACATATTTTTGCTATAGGGATTTTTTTTCTACAATGAGGTGAGCTTAAACAAAACACTCCAGCAGTCTGGTCCTGTTCCGGCCCGTCTGTCACCTTTTCGAACCCATTGTGGCCCATGAATAAAAAATTTTGGAGTAGAATCTTGTGAACAACCCTATCTAATTTGAATGATTAAAAAGAAGTACTGTAAATCAATAAACAAGAAAATTTGTTATAATCTGAAAAAAAATGTTTGTGTATGTGTGTGCTGTGTAAAAATAAAATAGTGATGATTGAGTATCGATACCTGATATCGGTAACACCGTTTCTTCTGAAATCATCAAGCAAAAAATTTAAAGTCTCTCTGAAGTGTTCTGTATTGTGATATCGTGGGATATTGTGATCTATATCTATATATATATTATTGTGTGAAACAATATTTGTGGTAAAAATTGTTTATTTTCCGGGGTTGTTGTGACATGCTCGTCTCGTAAATACAAAAATTATGAGCTGCCCTATTCTTTTAAAGAACATTTTGTTGCGTGTGGACACAGTGATAGTAACCAAAGCGATATTTCATGGCGACTAATAAAAGTCATTTGGCCGAAAAAATGTATGATACAATCAGTCAACAAGCTAACCAAACGGCTTTTGTCAAGCTTCAGTAAAGCAGAACAAACTCGACCCAAAGCTCCAAATCTCTATAAAAGGTTGAAGTTTAACTTTGTGTTAATAAACTACAACTCGCGGATCGTCTTCAGCATATTTCAACGGCTTGCATAATCGACACGTTAACGACCGGCAATTTAGTCAAATGGTGAAACTCCAACAGAGTTTTGGAGATGGTGATGATATGATATTTTTTATGGTCTACTTATGTCTTAGCTGATAGCCCGACCCTTGGAATGAACTAGGAAATGGAGTTTATCTTCACATAGATTAGCATCAGTCAGTGCAAAAAAAAAGAAGAAAAAAAGACAAATAAAAACATAAACAAATGAATATAATAGAATGAAAAATAATTAAATGAAAAGTAAAATGTCAACCATCTGTAACATTCCAACTGTTTTAACATTTATTTTTTTATACTATCTCATATTTTTTTACTTTACATTTTTTTTAATTATTGATGAATGTTATTTACATTAATTTATTTATCATTTACAATGCTGTATTGTTTTTATTTTATTTCCAAATGTGTATAAATGTCCTTTTCAATAGTTTTTGTGTAATTCCTGAATTTATTCAGGCGATTCATCATCCATTGAATGTAGATATTAATTAATTTATATTCCGTTCCATTTTCCAATGTAGAGAGATTTCACTGTGATAGAGAGCCACCAAAAACAAGTCCATGTCAGGTCTGTTCATGTCCATATATTTCTTCTCTTTCGACCACCATCTGGATCAATCAACCAGTTGAGGGCGAATGAAGAATGATGCCAGTAATACTGCCTTCTCACACAACTTGACCATCCCACTTATCATTTCATATTTCACCAAATACACACCACGCTCAGCCATTGACAGTTCCTTGTCACTTTTGAGGGTATATCCACAGAGACGGTTGTGATTTATGGTAGCGACTGTTAGAATATTATATTATAATATTACTATTTTATAATATTAGAGTATTATGGAAGATAGTTTGCTAAAAAAATCTTTCAGTCCAACAAAGACCTATTATTTTATATGTGTCATGGAATTTAGTTTGATAACACCTCAAAGTAATAAGTAAACACTGGTGATAGGAAAATAACCCAAATAACGAGTGTTGCTCAAAGTATAGGCAAACTCGTATATAAAGCATTCCGATTCTGATTCATATCCCGCCAAACGTTGCAAATTTGCAACAGTGAAAAAGAGCGACCCCTGGTGGAAAACCCAGAGGAGTAAAATCGGCAAATTGGTATGTACTGTTTTCACGATTCATCTTATGCAGTATTGGTTTCAAAATAAATTAAACCAGTAGTAATAATTACATGAAATGATGCCTATAAAATCAATTTTAGCGAAACATGAAAACTGACATTTTCAAAGTGAGAGAGCTCGCCATCTAGTGAGCTAGTAGGATACTTTTTGTTGCTAATGCACAACGAAGTTTCGGAGTAAAAAAAAACTCATTAAATATTAATGTGTAATAATTAGACGATTAGCATTCAGGTGTTGCAAATCTGCAAAACCTAAATTTCTTATTATGTAGTGTACTTTTCCAATGTGCTTTGATTGGTTGCTTGAAGTAAAATTTTATTTTCAACGTAATTTTTATTTTTTTTTATCTATTCTTTTTTTAACAACTTTGATTTGATTACGTACCATTTTTTCCTTGTACTTATTCTTTACAAGTGTTAGTTGGTGGGTAGAATTCGTATGTGCTCACTGCTGCTTCCCAGCGTCGCGTCGTCACATTGCAGCCGGTAGCACTTTTGTGCTGTGCTGACGTCATAACCGGATGTTGACAACGTGTGCTTCTCTCTCTCTCTCTCTCTCTCTCTCTCATGAGAACAACAACAAAACCACCGACAGAACCGAGACTTACGTCGTATGTACGTGTAAAAGGCGACACAATCTACCCTGATATCGTGTCGAAGAGGACTTTTGGACCTTGCGAGCACATCGGAGACCCGTAAGAAATCGACCGTAGGCTAAAAAGCCTTTAAAGCCGTTATTTTTTGTTATACGGCGTTGATGTCGTTTTTTGTTGTCTGTTAGCATAAGTGGCTAGTGCGGCATTAGCTTCCTACGCTCTTTGCGTGATCAGACGCTCTAGAGTAGATTGATATGAGATAATATCGTGTGCACACTTAGAGTATAAAATAAGGTCGGGTATAATATTGATAGCGGTTAAGGTTTAACAAGGTAATCGAGAGACGGTGCATAATGTAGTCCGTAGACTATAATGCAAGTTCAAGCTACACATTTTACTATATAAGTACGAGAGAAACAAAATTCAAATCATTTTTTTTAATCAGCAAGACCAATGTCAGAGTTCTGATAAGGCAACAAAGCCGTGTTTAAATATTGTCTATATGTTAAAAATGAAGAACGTTATGACATTGTAAAGCCTTAAAAGACTTAAAATGACGCCATGTTTCTGATTCAAAACGATAGAATAGTCTGTGCCTAAAACTAAACCAAACTAACTAAAATCAGAAGTGTCTGTGCTAGGCGGTGTGCGGCTGCGTAGGGAGAAGTGAAAGCAAAGAGAAGCATTTTTGAGAGTCTACTAGAGAACGACGACGATTGCCATAAAATCCATCTCTGCAGTGAGACCCCCGTCTGCTTGTTCTAAGTTTGGCTAACGGATTTTCACAATAATAAATTATTATTATTAATTATTATTATTATTAATATTATGGTGTTGGGTACAGTAAGAGTGGTAATGTACTACAGTATATAATCCCACAGTACTTTGGCTGTAGGTTGGCAGGATGATATGATATAATAGTGTAATAATAAGTATAATATAGCACAAGTGTTAGCCATGTACGTAAACTGTTGTAATATCTACAGCGTTCACATATTTAAAATGTGAAGTCGCTCAACTCCTAATTAGTAGGTATTGATGGTCATAGTAAGGAGGATATACAGTGTTATAGTAAACTAGAGAATATCATTCTATATTCATTCGTGTGGTTTGACATTCAAGTATTGAACACTGAAAAATGTCAAGTAAATGTGACATACCGGCTTTTGTTAATGTAGTCAGAATGGGCCGCATCTTCCTGGACCACATCGGCGGAACACGTCTGTTCTCTTGCGCCAACTGTGACACCATCCTGACCAATCGATCTGAGCTCATCTCCACACGATTTACGGGCGCTACCGGCAGAGCCTTCCTCTTCAACAAGGTACCACAACACGCACAAGCGCACACGTAAACAGTAAAGGTGTTCTTTTGTAATTAGGATATATACACTTGGGTACGGTTTGGTAGATGATGACGATAATAATAATAATGATGACATTATAACAATATAATGTGTGATATAGTAATAAATGTAGTGATATTTCAGATTTAAGGGTTGATTTCTGCAACTGGTTGATTTTTTTTTTTTTTTTCATTATTATTATTATTTTCCCCCCTGAAAAGCGTTTAAATGACAACACATAGTAAAAGCATTTATTGGTCAAATTTAAAAATGGAAATAGGTAAAAAAACGGATGTGCCGGGAAAAAAAGTAAAGACATGTTTTAAAATCTGCAGCAAAAATAGCCATCTTGGATAAAATTTGCTGTTGAATAGTGTAATTGAAATTTAAGCGCCTGCAAAAAGAGGTCTTATTCAAATGAGCTTCATTTTTTTTTTAGGTAGTTATATATGAAAAAGGCATGTTGTTTCATTTGATTTCCTATTTCTTCCTTCCATTTACATATTTATTTTCAAGGCAACATTTATTTAGAGTACTATAGAGAATTAGAGAATTATTATTTAGAGAAAAATAAAATCAATTGGTTGATTTTTCCAGCATGAAAAGGGCGAATGTTGAGATGGTGCAGTTGTATCTCATGCGGTGAGTGCGCCCATACGTGCGTCCAGGTGGTGAACCTTCAGTACAGCGAGGTCCAGGACCGCGTGATGCTGACGGGCCGGCACATGGTGCGTGACGTCAGCTGCAAGAACTGCAACAGCAAGCTGGGCTGGATCTACGAATTTGCCACCGAGGACAGCCAGCGCTACAAGGAGGGCCGAGTCATCCTGGAGAGGGCGCTGGTCCGGGAGAGCGAGGGCTTTGAGGAGCACGTGCCCTCGGACAACTCCTGAACATGGCGACATGGTCAGCAACTTCACAGAAAAAAAAAAAAAAAAAAAACATAAGGGGTAGGTTTTTGATTCCGTTACCATGTTTGGCGGTGCGGAAAATGAACACTCCAAGTAGCTGCAGCCATGCGCTTCATCCGGACTGTGGCCAGACAGGAGCGGGCGACCAATTTACTGATTAATTGTCATTTTTCTTTTACTGATTACTTGCCAGTTTTCGAGAAGGGAGAATTGCTTCCTGAATGTTCTCAACTCCTGTTTCCACACCGGCTGCGCGCCATTTGTTGCTTCCAGACACAATTAAGCGACTGTTGCAATCTATTAACCGTTGACTTGTTGATTTTATTTGAGTATTAATAATATATACAAGTGAAAATTGTTTGTTTTGAATTCCTGTTTTCACACACATCATTAGACTACATTTTGACGGTCATTTTTAGACACGATTAATCCACAATAGTCTCAACAAATTCCAAACGATCAAGTTGTTTGCTATTTATTTCAACTTCTTGTTTCGTACTCGGAGGGAAGAATCTTGCTCTGAATGCCAGAGCGACCATTTAACTAATCGCCTTTTTTGGGGGGCTAGGGGGTTGCCGGGAAGACGCAAGTCCTCTTTGAATGTTCTGAACTCCTGTTTTTACACCTGTGCTATCCCATCAAGTAGGACGTATATCGATATCTTACATGCATGGTCACTTCAAAATATGAAAAATGGACCATATATATATATATACATTTTCATTATTTAATACACCTAAGCTTATTTCAACGATGGCGTTATTGTATCCAGCTGTATAAAAGTTTGCTTAGGGTGGACATGGCTCCACGTCCCACTCTTGTATGACTTGCTCACTTCAAGACCCGATAAGTACATTCCGCACAATCAGCCAACTTTTGAACGAAGATTTTATTATTTGTTAACAACCAACACAACGCCTTGATTCCAGCTCTGACTTTGCTTTGATTAGCGTAATTCAACAGCGACAATAGAAAAAAAAACCCGCCTTTGACGTCAGTGTAGCTAAAGGTGATTGTGAGCCTCACACTGGGTTTAATTACGTTGCAGTCTTCTCGCTGTTACGTTGCTAACTGGTCACCATGGAGAGCGTGCAGAAACGTGAGTCCGTTAGTTAACCGGGCTTTGTGTGCTCGCCATAACAAACGAAATAATGCGAAGGTCTCTTTGGTTCATAAAAGCATGTTTGTCGTTTTATTTGCGATTATGGTAAACACTCAAGCGCTAACAGAGTTTAGAGTATTTTCGGAGATTACGTGGCACATTCGTGTCTGAGATGAATCATGAATCCCGCTTTTGGAGACCTTTCATCTCTCCTTTATGATATTGAAAATATAATACAGGGTCGCCTTGAAATATACGAGTTTGTCAGATGAAAATGATAGTAATTAAAACACTTTTTTAAAATAAGGAATAACAGCACTATATTATATTTATTATAATAAAATAAATTGAGGGTAAAGCATTAAACCGTTTGTGCAGCATAATCCAATGCTGCTGCTTCTTCTGGTATACCCGCATTGGCCACCAGGAGGCAGTACTATATAATACCGACATGCGCACACAAATAATAGATTAACATATTAGTTATTTTTCACCGAAGCCGAAGAATATATCCTTGTAGGTCGTCTTATATTGTCGGTCTACACATTTTTTCCTCTAATTGTGTTCAAATATCCGTTGTTTAAAGAGTTGCAAAACCACAGATATCAATGCTAACCATTAGCATGTCTTTGGTATTGTCCGTCATACTTAATTTAGAATTAAATTAGCGTGAACCGGGTCACTCGCATCTGAAGGCATCACTGTGTTTGGGGATGATTTTACAAAAAAAAAATGTTGGTAGTTATTTTCCATGTGGTTCCAATGTTTTCAATTTGCTTCATCATTGAGTTATTGGTAGAGGTGTGTATTTTCATTTTTTTCCGAGGGGGGGGGGGGTAAATCGTGCTTTAAATATGTGCTATGTACTTTTTTCTCCGTTTAGAAGTGTTCGCAGAAGTCATAAACATATCTGGTCATGTTATCGAAATAATCATATTTATGGCTACAGAATATTTCTTGCCATGGTGAAATGGACATGTTAGTATCATGTAATGACATGTTGCTGGGCCAACGGGTAGCCTGGCTTGTAAAGTGGATTTCGCCATTGGCCTGCGTTTAATAACTTAACTCAGTTTTGCTGCCAAGTCCTCAGTGTTAGGGATCTGATAATTAATAATTAGTCCAATTACAATGGAGTATCAAAATAGTCTGATTTTGTCCGTTAGGTGGCAGTAGAGCACCACGACCAGTTCCAGGCAGTCCTGATGTGGTGACGCACTCCACATGGCAGAATCAAGAGAGTCACTGCAAATTGCATGCCTATGTCATATTGCTCCCAGGAGCCAAAGAAAATGAAGAGGAAAACGATTTTTTTAATCCCGCCCCCCCATTCCAATCTTAATCATCATAGAGAAGAGGTTTGATTGGGTTTATAAATAGGGTTCTAGGATGATTCATCCAAAATTCAGCATCTTAATGATGCAAGGGTTATTCATAGCCTTCATTGTTGGGGAAGAAACGTCAGCAACGCATGACAAAATGCGCATCTTAAAATCGGTACTCTGGCTCAATTCGGTTTTGCTATTTGACAGCAATAAAAACAGTTGTAATGTGCCCTTAACTGCGCAAAAAATTTGATTCTTTTCTGCAGGTGCTACAAAATTTGTAAACACTAAGGCTGTTCTATTTCAAAGGGTGAATGGTGGTCATTTTGAAATCATGTTAGAAATTGGAGTATTTTTTTCATTGTTAACTTAACAGGAGAGTTTGAAACAGCCCAGAGAACTGTCTGTGTTCCCGCCACTTCTGTGCCAGGTTTCCGCAAAAACAAGCCCCTGTTCGTCAAAGGGGGAATCTCAAAACAGTGAAGGAATATCAAACTCATCATGACCGTTTGATAAAAATGGGACATCCTTGTTTTACATCTGATGTTTTTATCCAAAAAGGAGCAGTGTAAAAGAAAAAAAAACATTTGACCCTTTCTCTGAAACACTTACTGAGAATTAATCAGCCATTAATGTTTCAAATTTGACCTTGAACGTACTACGTGTGTGTGGAAAATGAACAGTATGTAATGAGACTCCAATCTTTCATCCCAGAGAGAGAGAGCTCCTGCTTTATAATTCATTGCAGTCTTTTTCACTTTGTCCCCGCATAACCTCAACAAAGCATGTGGTGTTGATCAGCATAATGCCGGTCCTTCAAGTGTTTGCTGGCCAAAGAACAACCCAAACAATGACAATGGCAAAGCACATAAGCTCCATGTTCACAGATGCTTAAAATGCAGCATAGCAAGAACACTGTCCCTACTGTGAAACACGGAGGAAGTCTTGTTCTCTTCTGAGGCGGCTTGGCTAGATCTGGTGCATGGTGTCTTGAAACTGCAGAGTACAATGAAATCTCAAGACTACGGAGATATGCCATCTGGAGAAAGAACCCTTCATACCTGAGACAAGCTGGAGTTAGCTCATGAAAAGCGGGCCAAAATACCTGCAGAGAGGTGCAAAAGTCTCATTGAAAGTTAGAATTTATTATTTTATTTTATTTTTTTGCAAGAATTGCGTCAAAAAGTTGTGCAACAAAATAGTATGTTAAGGGGGAGCCCCCCTTAAATAGCCCTCATGACGCCACGGGTAGAAGTGTATTAATAGTGGAGGACGTGCATTGTAAACTGATGTGCAGTGTGATGACACATCTTGCCTTAGTCAAATTTGAGCTTGTATCCAAATGCAGAGGATGATCTTGCTGTCTATCGGCTGCCCCCCAAAAAAAAAAAAAAAAAAAATCCAGCCGCATCAATTGGACCCTTAATTGGCGCATGATTCATCGTCCCGGGGGGGATATTTTAGCTTCTCATTGACTCCGGGGGATGTCAACATCGTAGCCCCTTTTCCATTCCCTGAACAGGCTGTGCGTGTGTATTCGCACACACACACACACACGCACGCGCACACAAAGCAGTGACATTCTGTCAGCGGGGAGAAAATAGCATGCTTTCCATTGACATCACTGCACATCCCGTTGCTAGACGACAGCGGAGACAACATTTGTTACTATGGTGACCACACTTCACCTTCAAAGCTCCTGACCTTTTTTTTTTTTTTTTTTTTTGCTCGCCTGCGGTCGAGGAGGGAGGGGAACGAGACCTGCGCTGTTGTGTAACACCAAAACACTCGGCAGACTCATTCCATCAAGATAATAAAAAGCTGGCCCTGATAAAGTAAAGTGAATAGCATTAAATATAAATTGAAAGCAAATCTTAAAATAAGAACATGTAATTCATATTAATGTAATGTAACACAAACATGAATAGGGCATTTAAAAACTCAAATAATCTTTTCCCATTGGAATGAATGTAATGCTGTTAACTCATTTACTGCCATTGACGGCTAAAGACGTCAAAAATCCCTTTTTTCTTTGGCAGCACACGTGTTTTGGTAACCTCACTTCTTTGCAGAAAAAAAAAATACATGTAGTATATAGAGAAAATATATGCTTTAATTTTAAATGAGAATGAACAAACGCATTACAACAAAATATGTCTTGGAGTTCGCCTCCTAGTGGGGACACATCAGAATTACAGGGAAATAAAACATGAACAATGTTTACTTATTTAATTTTTTCAAGTTTGGCGGGCCTGATTAAAACGTTTAACGGGCCGCATGTGGCCCCCGGGCCATAGTTTGTCCATGTCTGCCTTAAAAGCTGAACCTTCTGGTGTGCCCACCCTGACCACATGGGGGCAGTTTAAGACAGACAGGCGTTATGAAAAATCCCACTTCAGTTCTAGTCAGGACAAGCCTCACGGCAATCAAACTGCCTGCTGCATTCAAACCTTCCTGGGTGCAGCAGCCAATCATATTGTAGAAGTGTGTCATGCCTAGAACTCTGGGATTTGTAACGCCGCAACTCCTCTTTCAGCTCACCAATACAGCACTAATCATGATTTTATGCATAGGATCGGATTCTTGCTTATGTAAGAATCTTTGGTGGTCTGAGAAAAATACACGTAATGAACACATGGACATAAAATATATTTTTTACGTCAGCCAAATAAAACAAAAATACAGTAAAACCACTCACCTGTTGGCGCACGACGTAGCAAACGCTCAACTAACATGCCGTCACTTCCTGCGTCCTTATCTTAACATCCCCAGCGGAGGCTGCTCCGTTCTGCAATGATTGTTTTCCATCCAAAATTTAAACCCAAAGAAAAAGCAAACAACAATAAATGAAGTGCACAAAATTTACACACCAAAAAATGTCTTTTGAATGGAGTTTGAGTTTGTTTAATCTGGTATATTCTTTTCTTTCCATCAACTCACCATGTTTACCTGAGGGTAGTCAATTTAAGAGGTCCAGCATCAGCAATTAAGTCATAACAGATAACAATCACACAGAACAACAACAAAGACATGAAAATACATTTAAGCGGCATTACCGTGTTTCATGTCGATTCAATCACAGTGACTGGAAAGCACAGAGGCTCCAAATTTCATCTTCCCAACAGACAATCAGCATATTTCCTCATATAGTGGCCGAAATCTTGAATTGACGCCATGTCCCAACTCGAGATAAAACACCTCCCTCAAATCAACCCTTCAGGGGAAAAAATGGTGCAAACTGTAATCATCTTACTTGGGCCCATTTGAACAGTTTGCTGACCAAAACAGCAGCACTTGTATCCGCAATAATGAACCAAGTTACAATATTCATTGGAATTTTCTCTCAAGTCGGTAAAGGCTTCTTTAGATTCTATAGAAAATATATGCATACACTGCTGAGATTAAAAAAAAAAAGTGTAACTCAACAAACACCCACGGCCACTATTTGAGGACAAATGAGTCTTGCTTGATTGTGCTGAAAAGATTGTTTGTCGCCATGTTGGCGGTCTGCTAATTTGCCCAAGTTTTGCTACAAAAGCTGCTGTCTCGAGGCAAAAAAACAAAAAGGACACATTTCCAATACAGTGGAACCTCTGTTTTGGTGAATGTCCGACTCGAACCGAAATGTACGAAAACCAAAGCAACTGTTTCCATATGAAATCTTGTCAAGCCAATCAATCCGTTCCTGACACCCATAAATATGAACCAAAAAAAACACATTTGATGCTGAATACCTGAAGTTTCCCGTACAAAAAACAGCGTGAAATAGACTGAAGTCATGTGGTTAACTGAACATCAGTTTTACCACTAAGACTTTTGATAGCTTAAGACACCAAGGAGGAGAGGAGGAGTCATTTTACTACAAGTTCTTTCTTGAATTCTATTGCGTTTCTTGCCGCCTTTGTAGTTGAGTAACAAGAAATGAATGTCTGCTCTGCAACTAGAACTATTTTGCGCTCGACTGTGACTGCAGTGTGGTGAAACTGCATGCTTTTATTTTGAAGGTCTGACTTTAGTCAGGATGCATTACTCCGGTGTTGCGCGAGGGCTGCGAGAAGTGTTACTGTCTTGATTTAATAAGTTTGCATTATGGAATATGCCTTGCTGTTGAAACCTGTTTACACAACTTCCAAAAAACGGATGAGCATGGATGCATGAGCAGGAAATGAATGGCAGAGTCACATATTTTTTTTGGTGGTGCAAAAGCCAAGCGGATTGTGGCAAAATTTCGATGAATTTAAAAAAAAAAAAAAAAAATCGTAAAATGATGGCCCCGAGCCAGTATAACGCTGTGTGGGCGGGGCCACTGACAGTGCGAGGTCTGCCGGAGCCAGTACATATTTCAAAGATAAGTAACGATGAAATCAGTACATTCATGTAGCGGTCCGAGCTGGTTTATAAAAAAAAAAATAAAAAAACCAATGCATTCCCCTGTTGCTCAGGTTCTTTCAGGTAATGCTCAGTCCATCTATGTTGCTCCACTCCAGCGAGCTACAAGCTGAAGCCGGCTAGCTAGTGCTGCTTAACAGTGCGGAGCTGCTCCTCTGAGCCGCTAATCATCTCTATGGCAGCAAATAAGCAACACTTCTAACAAGCGCAGCCATTACGAAAGAGCAGTCGAGGAGTAATTAAGAGGAAAAGACAGAGGAGCCATGCTAACCGCTAAGATATGTGAAAGAGTCGGCAAACATCTTTTATCTTTCCGAAGTCTGGCTGTGACTACATTACGCACTGTGGAAAAAAAAAAAAAATTGGCGAGTAAATAAGTGCCCAGAGAGAAAATTAGACACGGCTAAAACACACAGGACAAAAAGTCAGAATACTGGAAATGAATTAGCATGTTTAGCTATCTGAGAGCGTCTTATAAGGCTAACGTATATTAATATATAATATGATCGGTATTTCAATCAGTTTCAATGTTCTTAAAAGTGCACAATTGACTTTTTTTAAAACAATTTATCTTGTTAAATGACCATACAACCAATTTAGAAATGCTAAATTCCATTGTAAAAGGTTTGCACCCGAGTTTATATCGCAACATATTTTATTAGCATAAAGGGTTTCGATTTAGGTGATATACCCGAGGCCATATCGTCCAGCCCTATATTTTTGCTTTTCACCCCAAATATTACCAGTTTTATCCACCTAAATCCGTGTTTTTACTGCACTGTGCACATTTTTTTTTTGCACTAGTCCGATTACCAGTCCTTGATGATAGCCCTGATTAGGGACGCATCCCTTATAGTTATTATGCAAATAGTTTCACTGCCGAGGCTGCCAACGCAACCCACTTTAAGTTAAATTATCCTGGGTAAATCCAAGCGAGAAACGGCATTCTGATTTCATTGGAGCACCATGATTCGTTTGAGTGTCATAAATGAATTTTTGTGTATGCATGTATGATTCCTGAAATTTATCACAGTCGTGATTCTGACAGGATCACCACAACTTGACTCATGACAGTCCTACTCAAAAAGGCTTAATTTCGATCCCTGACGAAAAAGAAAAACTAGGGCAAATGAAAACTAAGGTTCCACTGTATTTTGAATTCCCAGAACGTGCTACAAAAAAAGTGTGTTGAGAGTGCCACCCTGCCCTTCCTTGGCACAACAAGCGGCGGCTTTCTTTTCAGCTGCCATTTGCTAATTGACTTGAGCCTGCGCATCAGTGGCACACAGAGAAGCGGGCCTTAAAGGACTTTTTGGGGGATTACTTCTTCAGGGCGGGGGGGGCGGTTTTCCACTCCAAGTCTGGTGGTCCTCTTGTGCCACCACTGTGGCGGGAGGGTCATGTTGTCCCAACATCTCGACCCCCCCCCCTTTCAAAAAAGTTCCCAATAAGGACATTTGCTTCAAGCCTGAAGCACAAAAAAAATAAATAAAATAAAATAAAAATAAATAAATAAAAATCAGCTTCTAATCTCAAGTAACTACCACGGCCAACCCTCGTCAGAGAGTATTTATTTTCTGGCTCACCTTTGGCTTTTGTACTTGTACAAACAAGCAGATTTTCTCCCCTCCGTGGGAAAAATCCATTCCTATGTTTTGTGTAAAAGCGAAACGCTACCCAAGTAGGAAGTATTTGAAGATACGTTTACATAGATGAGTCCTTGTAGAGAATGTGAAGGTTGTATGGCTTGGCTCCATCGTGTAGGACACAAGGAGAAACACACAGGACAAAGAAAAAAAAAAAACGTACGGCGATTATGTGGAGATCGTAAAACAGATTGTAGCCTGGCACATACGCTTGACAGGAAACCAACGAGTGATTGTGAGCTCAGTGACAAATCGGGTGGACCCTAACGAATCGCAGACCTCCGGCAAGGTCAGTAAGAGTGGATAAAATTTGTTGACAGGCGATTTCCTGCTCCGGGGAGAGCGACAGAAAACGTTGCATGAAGACAAATTGCCAGTTTGAAACTCTGGGGGTGGCCCTTTTCCACAGCGCAGAACCTCGTTGGCTCGGTTCTGTTTTTCGAGGACAAGGCACCACATTGACGCTTCTCTTTTAACAAAAGCAGGTTGTATCAAGTATTATTTCTAATTGGTGGTTAGCCTGGGATGAAAACTGAGGAGAGTTGATATCGTGTGGGTGCCATTGTTGGCATTGGAGCGTACACTGCTAGAAATGCCCAAAAATAAACATGCTAACATCCACTTGGCTGCACCCACTGTTTTATCGCTGCCCTCAATCCTCTTTTGGATTAAACTGCAGTAATTACAAGCGACCATCGTTCTCCTCCACTCTTGTAATTTGTTCTTTTGTCCAACAGATGTGTTAAATACGTGTTTTTTTTTTTGGTTTTGTTTTTTCAAGTTTCCCGCAGTACTATTTTTAATTAAAAAAACGAGCAAAAACAAATCAGTTTTTTCGACGCTCTCAGTCTCCTCTCGGAAAAATTTGAAGTAAAAAGTGATCGTCCCAGATTGTTGTAATGTTTCTTGTCCAACAGATGCGTTAAATACGGTAAAATTTGTTACGTTTGGGGGTCGTAGTTGCCTGCTGTATTATTTTTGAATTGCAAAACCAACCTAAACCGAGCAAATACCGTGCAATATAAACGCAAGTCTGCACCAATAATTTGGTGGTAGTTGATTGGTCGTTTATGCGTTATCCCATGAAAATAGACAGACACGATTCATGTTTGGCGGAGGTAATAAAAGGAGACAAAATGAGGGGTGCTGACAACACGTCCCTCTTGAGCCTCCTGCTGAGGTCAAGCAAGCTGCCTGCAGGTGATTCCCTTTCTAAAGGAGGACCCCACAAAAAACGCATCCTTAGTGTCCCAAGTCAGCATTGTCCTCATTGCATTTTTCCATCCAGCATCTTGTCGTCCCCGTTGGCGGCCACGGAGGTCCAATAGCGATGGCAGGCCAACTCGAGCAACTCCAGCCCGCCTGCCATCCTCTGCTGGGCCACGTACACGCCCACCACGACTACCAGGTACAACCTGACGGGCGCCCACAGCCACAGGCCGGCAAAGCACAGCGCGATAAAGCCGGTCCAGTAGAGCAGCGAGGCCGCCTTGATCAGAGCAACGCGCAGCTCCGACTTGCAAGGCGGCACCCGCGCAGCGCCCTCCCGGTCGAAGGCCCGCGGCTGGCCCGCATAGAAGTCCTGAAGACGCGACTCCTTCTCGGCCCAGCGCTCGCGACACCACGACTCCAGTTCATCGGACGGGCCGGGCAGCGTGGCGACGGGATAGCGCTGCACGTGGAAGTGGATCTCGCGGGGGAAGAGGCCCAGCATAAGGTGACGCTCAGTCTGGGGGATGTTCTTGGGGTAAGCCACGGTGATGTCGTGCACTGCATCTAGGTTGTCTCCTAGCAACACAGGCAACATTTTTAGGGTTTATATTGATACCGTGCCATTAGAATACACATGGCCAAAAATTGTTGGTGACCCTCTCACGTTTATCTCCTGAGAAGAACTCTCTCCTTTGACTTCCTCTGGTCCACTTTTAGTGTGATAGACACTAAACAGAACACTGACTACTTATCGTCCTTTAAATAGATTGACTGTCTGGTTCCAAGTTTGAAGATACCTGTGATGCTAATTACAGCATTGGTTCTCAACTCGTGGGTCAGGACCCAGAAATGGGTCGCGGAAACCTTTGGGAGAGGAGCAGATGCGTGCCAATTTCGCCCGTAAATGGACCGGCTGTTTGGGAATCTCCTGATGGCTATCGCGCCAAAATAGATGCCAGTAGTTTTAGTGTTGGTCTCTTGTAAAAACTAAAATGGTCCCTGGATCGGAAAAAAAAAGCCTCTACACCTTTTATTCAAAGGGTGAGGATCAACATTCTACCTGCCAGAACCTGCCTGTCTGTCTCCCACTGGGCTGTTGTGCAGTAAAAAAAAATAAGAGTTGACACACACACACGCACAGACACAGAGGCTGATCAAAACAACTTTTACCGTCGGTGGTTCTGACCCACAGAAAAGGGGGATTGAATTAAGCGATGAGATCACACGCACCATTTGCAACACCTGCTCGGATGGTTAGTGTCTGGCCAGAAGTAGTATTTGAGAAGTTTGGGGTACTGCCAGGATGATTGGCTCACCGGCAAACAATGGAAACTGTCGGCTCGTTCGGAGAATTGGAATAATGCTATGGGCCGTAGAGCCGCAGCGTATGACCCAAATGAATCGTTTGAAACTTTGATGGCAAAACACGTTTACAATGAAGAAGTGATCTGTCAGGGATACCCACTTTTAACTGGGGCTCATTTGGGCAAAATCCCAAGTAGATCTCATTCCAAGTACAAGCTCTGATTGACCTCATAGAGGCTGATTTCCGGTTAAATTTCGGTCACGGGTCCCAAGTTTGTGCTGTTTGGTGACGTCGGGGGTGAATGTTTACCAACTGGAATTTGCCACAAAATGTCTACTTCAAAACCAAGATGGCTGACTTCATGTTCAATTTCAAGCACGGGTCCCTGAGACTTTACAATGTGTCATTATTGACATGACCACCCAATTTTGGGTTGATCTGTGGAACTGATGTTTGTTTTTTTTTTCTAACTTTTGAGCCTTGGATTTGTTACCAAAATTTCAGCTTCAAACCAAAATGGCTGACTTCCTCTTGAATTCCGGGCATGAGACTTTTGTGTGTCACTGGTGTAGGGAGCTAATTTTTTTTCCAACTGTCAAAACCTTGAATAAGCCACTAATTGGCTGATTCAAAACCAAAAGGAATTTCTTCTTGTAAATTTCAGGCATAGGTCTTTGGAGGAGGTTTGCTTTTCAAATTTTCCAGGTGGTACTACGGAGTAGGTTTGCTGGTTTTTTTCGTGCCATACAAAATAAACTTAAACTGCACCACAAATTCACAATTAATTGTCAAGCAGCCACATTTAATGCCATTCTGCTATTTTTCACAAAGGCAGGCTGCTTTTCTTTTATAAATCCCAAACGGATCATTTTTGGCCCCGGGGGGTGCGGTTTTGGATCACGAACCTTTTCGCAATCGCTCCACAATGAAAGTGAAGCCGGTGGTGCGCGGATGCAACACGTGTTGGTATTTGGGCAGGTTGTGCTGCGCGGCAAACTCGTCGCTGCGCACTCTCGTGTTCTCTGTGGGGAAAACAAAGAAAAGTTGACAGAGAACGGCACGCTATGGGCATAAAAAAACCCAAGGATCACTTAAGCTACTGTATACAATACAATCGCACTATCCTATTTCGGTGAACAAAACACTCGTAATAACAACTGGTGCCGGGGACAAGCGGGGGTTGATTATGTTCCAGCTGGCGCAAACACACATTTGTGTAAAGGAGAGTCCAAGCTGGAGAGAAAGGAAATAAACATAAAGACAGATGATTCTTTATTAACCAAACATTTCCCGAGGAACTAACTATAAGTTGACTCATTAGTCATGTTATGTAACAAGAGCAGCTCCTTTGGGAAGGACAAAAGAGAGAGACGGTTCATCTGTGCTCACAGCTCGTGGTTCTCTTACAATGCATTGAAGATGGAAGTGGGCAAAAGCGCTATTGTACAATAAAGCAGTGGTCCCCAACATTTTTTCTGCAGCGGACTGATTCATAGTATAGTAGTACATAACTTTTGTGGACCGGCAAAGGTGTGTGTGTGTGTTGACAGCTGGCCGCATATTCTGCAGAGCAAGCGTTGTACGTGGTCAGTTTTTTTACTCATTTCGCGAGCTTGTGGGTTTAACATTGGCCTAATACGACTGAGGCTATTAGCATCTTGACACGCATCAAGAGTCCATCATAGATGAGTGTAACGGAGAGAAGCCGGTCCCTTTTCAAAATAAAATATTTTTCAGCCTTGGATAATAAATAAACCTGAAAAGCTGAAAAGTGGTGGGGATGAATGGCTTGAAAAGACTGAGTAATTTAAGAGAATCTTTGAACAAATCAGTTTTTCCTAGTGACATGATTTGAAATGTGAATATTCCATTGCGGCTCCCAAAGAACTCTCACAATTTTTTTTTCTGACATTTTTGAATTGACATTTACTACTTTAATGTAAAACGGGGGTGGGCAAACCTTTTGACTAGCAGGTCCCAAATGGGTTCTAAAATTTGACAAAGGGCCCGCCGGACCAGGAGCAGATGGATGGAGTGTTTTGGAAACCTCACCTCATCGGAGAAAAAAAAATACATTTAATTTTAAATGAAAGTGATCAAAAGCCTTACAACAATATAAATGTCTTTGAAAAAACACAGTATTTAGAAAATAAAACATGAACAAGGTTTGTTCATTTAATTCTTTTTAAGTTCGGCGGGCCGGATTAAAACGCATGTGGCCCCCGGACCGTAGTTTGCCCACGCCTGATGTAAAAGACACACTTATAAAATGTAGCATAAAGGATGTAAAAAAATAAACAGGTTTGATAAAGCTTAAGTATGCCAAAAAGTCAAACGCACAAAACCACACACACCCAAACGCACACACATTTGCATGCTAACAGGTGTCTCTAATGCAGAGCTCAGACTACACGGCTTTTTTTGTCGTTCACGACAGTCGCTTTGTCAGATCATCAGACATGGTGTCATGAATTCGTTCGGCATTGTGGACTGAGCGAGTGGCCATATAACAAGTCTGACACCGATCAGACCACACCCGACCGTCGCATGCTCATCAAGAGCACAGCCCGACAGCACAGGTTGTCCAGAAGGCGGGACAAAAAGAAAAGAGGCCGGGCACCAGGGAAAACATTTTGTTCGATATGAGACGCCAGGACACACGTGCGGGTTGGTGGCGCTCGCTCCCGCCGTGTGCCGATGCTGGAAACCCGTGTGCCTGATTTTTCAGACAGAAAATAGAGCTAGACTGTGTGACAGGAATTTTGCTCCGTCAGACTATTGGTCAATGTTGGAATAAATTGTGGGGCCACGAAGGACATCTCACACGATACAAAACAACAAATCAGCCACGCCAGAATTTCTGTGTCGCAGTCGTGAGGCGTCTGTCTTTAAATAAGTGAAACTACATGAGGTACAGCGCTTCACGGCGACATATAATCGGCCAAGACAGTGACTGTCGAAGACATGTCTGCCAGGTCCAAATCGGGCTACAATCGTGTAGTCAGAGCTTGGCATAAGAGGCGCAACATCGGGAGCTCTGACCTCAGCTCGTGTTGTCTGTTTTCCATGCATGTTGCAGTTAAAAAAATGGGGGTTATATATTTATTGTATAACATGTCTAATATATATTTTGATTATTTATTTGAATTCATGAAGAACTGATTGAATATACTAAAAGTGCTGTTATACAATCAAGCCCACACTCAAAACACAGAATAAACTAAATGTACGAACAAAACTGGTAATAAACAGCATCCAATTCAACTATCCTGAAACTGATTGGCGCATAATAGCTCTTGTGTTATAGTACGAAAGCAGCCAAACAAGAGGAAACGCACTGGTGTGTCTTGAAAAGTTAAAACCCGTCTGGTCAATTGGTGATGTCACATAACTGGACCGCCTAAGATGACATAATGAAACGCAAAGAGAAATTTAGCCTCTCCCCCCTCCCATAAGAGCAACTGAGTTGGGGGGCTTTGCTCGGCCTAAGGGTGAGCTTAGAGGTGGCGGTGTCATTTGACATCAGAGCATTCTGGGAGCGTGATGACAAGCATTTGGTTATGCGTTAGCACGGTTGAACCGCGTTTGCATAGCTGGGTCGGCGCAAAGGTCCGATTCAGGTGAACTGTGAGCGACAATAGGGGTGAGCTACCCGCCCCATGTGCAAAGCCATGTCTCATATAAAAATAATGCGTTGATGGAAATCTGACAGTATTTTATTGCTAAAAAACTATTTTGAACTAAGGGGATGTGCTTCATTTAGTCAGGCCATTGTGCATTGCCGCCATCTTGTGGCATTTATGAGCAATTACAAATCTTTGTGTAGGCCTCAATTACTTTCGGATTTTCACTGTTTGTGGCATGAATGGCTCACTTAAATGTATGATGAGAAACGATTTACGATATATAGTTTTTTAAATAAACAATCAGAAAAGTAGCTAAATAAAGTTAGAAAATCCACCGCTCACCGGTGAGATCCGTGCCCTCCGGGAAGAGCAGCAGCTGCAGCGGTTCTCTTATGTCACAAAAGTAGTCCAGCATGTTGCCCAAGTGCTCCTTATCCTTCTCCCAACGCCGATGGATGAAGACAAAACAGGCCACCTGCATGGCCCAGCCTGGAAATCAGCGGTTTTATCAGAATCCATTCAAAAAGCGCCCGTTATGAAAGGGTCGACCTACCGAAGCCGGGCACGGCCTTGAGCGCGGCCTTGAGACATATCTTCTCCAGGCGCAGGTAGCTGTAGCGCAGAAGGCAACACCAAAGGAACATCCAGTCCAGACGCGTGCGGTGGTTCATGATGATGACGCTGCGCTCCCCGGGGACGAAGGCGTCGCCCGTGATCACCACCTTTACGCCGAACACCAGCTCCAAGAGGGACTGTTTTGAGGGGGGGGGGGGGGGGAGCAAAAATATATTGTACCGAGGCTCGGCTCCTGTCTCGGTTTCTCAATTCTGAGAAAATATTAGTCATTCTATGTAGAGGATAAAGAATATATAAATAAGTACTCTTTATATTGTCTTGCTACATTTGTTGCTTTAAGTTTTATCTCTTGCTCGAGCACCGCAGCATTGATGCTAATTAGCTTTAGCATTAAGCCAGCAGAATATGGTTGTTTTAAGTACACCTGGTTTAATTCTCTTTGTTTTATGTTTGGTTTGACAGTAAAAGCCCAAGAAAAAAAATCTGGAAAAACTCAAGTCGAGTCACTCGTATCTCAAGGGACCATTCGAAAAATCGGAGCTAATTTTGGGTGCAATGTTTTTTTTTTTTTATATGCTAGCGTTCAACAGGACATCGCAGCAAGTAGCATGAACTGCAGATGTGTGCAAATATCAGGCCCAATATCTTTTAGAATTAGAATTAGAAATTAGAATTAGAAATCCCTTTATTGTCATTGTATTCAAGTGTGCAACGAGATTAGAGAGCTCCCCTCTCCAGTGCAATACAACAATAATACAGACAAATATATAAATTAGATAAATAAATAAGAGAGTGCAATGGAATTTAGTACTGAATAGTGTATGTAAAAACACATCACAATGCTGTTCTGCAAGGTAAGGGTGTTCTCGTTTGTGTGTGAGAGTTCAGAATGGAGATGGCTCTCGGAAAGAAACTGTTTCTTTTCTTGGCTTCTTGAGTTCAATGTGACATAGCAGCAATCAGCATAAATAAAAGACGTCAATTATTGTGATGATTACACAATTTGTCCATAAGTTTGAGGTCCAACTTCAGGTCTGATATCCTTTACTTGCTTTTGCCAAAGTTCTACGGGTCGTAGCCATAAGCAGCATATAACGCAGTGCTATTCCAGTAAATAAAGGAGTCAATTCCTGTGATGATTCCACTATTTGTCCGCAGGTTTGGGCAAATTTGTCTTATTTCTTCTGACTGACTTCAAGAGGGTTGTTTAATATTATCCGTGAAAATATTCCACTATTTCTTGGCAGATTTGTGCAAATGTAGGGTCTGTTATTTGCTTCTTGAGTACAATGAGACAAAACAAAGCAATACGCTGTCAGTAATAAAGAAGTTCCACTTCTTGATCAAATTTGGGGTTAGTTTGCATTCTATTTGCTTCTTGTTTAGACGACAATTTTTCAGTTTATCTAAAATCATCACGCGCCAGCCGCAAGTAGGGCAAGTTAGAGCCGAGCAGACATACGCACCACAGGCAGGGTGAGCCAGGTAGCGACGATGCGATCGGTAATCCAGCGGTACCAGGCAGGGGACAGCAGCATGAGGGGGAGGACCGGACCCAGCATGAAGATGCTCCCGAAGAAACTGGCCAAGAACAGGGTCAGTACAAAGTACAAGCCCCGCACCGACACAGCCATCTGTGGCGGGAAAAAAGAAGAAGAAAAAAAGACACCTCTATTAGCTTCAACACCTCAAGTCAAACATCAACAAAAGATTCTCATGCTTTGCGAAACACGTGATTGATTATGGACACTCAACGCTGTTCGGTTGCTCTTCCGACATATTTTCCCACAAACAGTGGAAAATCCAAAGCGGACATTCCTCGAGTGGAATGTAAATAGGGGGACCGTTCTGACTGGGGCGAAGTAATTGTGGATATGTCAGTGCAGAGGCTTTAATTAAAAAAAAAAAAAAAAACTGAGCCGATGAAAGGTAAATTTGTGCAGGTTTGACATTGTGAAACTTCACATCTTTCAACAATGGAAATGAATCAAACATGGAATATGGAACAGTACCACTTGGTAGAGACAGGGCTTATCTTTTCACGTCAACTAAATTGACATTTGAGGTCAATCAGACATCAAATAGTACCATGGAGAAGATTTTCAAAAAGTGGGTCTGCACCGATCCGATATGTCATTACTTTGGATACACCAAAAGCAGAAAATGAGAAAACCAAAACCCAAAACCGAAATTTAGCTTAGCGCAGTTTAGCTAGAGTGTTTACTTGAAAGCAGGGGTGTGCAAACTTTTTGATTGGCGGGCCACAATGCGTTCCAAAATTTGACAGAGGAGCCGGACCAGGAGCAGATGGATGGAGTGTTTTGGGAACCTCACCTCATTGGGGGGAAAAAAAAATACATTTAATTTTAAATGAAAGCGAACAAAAGCATTACAACAAAATACATGTCTTTGAAAAAATACCGTATTTAGAAAATAAAACATTAACAAGGTTTATTCATTTTATTTTTTTCAAGTTTGGTGGGCCAGATTAAAATGTTTAACGGGCCGCATGTGGCCCCCGGGCCGTAGTTTGCCCACACCTGCTTTAAAGAGCTTTGAATGCATCATCATAACCTGTTTTGGTCGCGTTGTTTCAGTGACGATCAAACCTGAAAATGCACTTCTGGGCCATTTTTGGACGAAACTTTTCAGGGACCGACTTTGGTACATCCCAAGTCATTACCTTTCAAAATTTTTGACAAACTTGGAAACTAGGGCTGCACGATTTATTGTTTTTTGATCGAAAGTGCGATTCCAAACAGGCGATCAATTGATCGTCAAAGCTGCTTCTTCTTTTTGTTTTTTTGCAGCTCCTGACTGACCCAGAATCTGTTCTATCAACAATGTCCCACATGAACACGGTCTCCTTCCTCTCCCGCCAAGCTCACCAAACAGAAAATCGCAATCTTTTCCAGATATCGCTCAGCCCTACTAGAAACTTACAAAGACACTGTACCAATCTGTGCTGTTTGGATAAAACAGCCGTTATCTTTTCCACCGTTAATAACATGACTAATTGACTCATGGGCTCAATCAAACATCACATTCTGTACTTTCGGCTCTCTTGTGAGACATTTGCTTAAGGAGCTCAAGCACAAGATGAGGTCCCAAGTTCGAATGAAAATATATAATATCTGATGATTATTTTGTCTTTAATGCTAACAGAATGCAGATTCTTCCCAGATAGACTATTGAATGGATGCTATGAATATCAAGTACGCGGGTCTGTGGAACCTTTGAACCACAAAGGCGCAGAAGGTCTGCTAGATTTAAAAATGGTTTCTTATGTGTTGGGATCGTCCTACATGCGACTCCATGGTCTGGTTTCAACTAGTACGTGTGTCGAAGTGTGCCAAAGTCAGGGAAAGGGTGTGGATTGTCCAGCTAGAAAAGGTCTCAGCGATATAAAAGACAAGCTCAAGACACCTATATGATAACGTGGCAAAGAGGCTGAAATGTAATATTGAATGTTGTGCTTAACTCATTTACTGCCATTGACGGCTAAACACGTCAAAGATCCATTTTCTTACTCGGCTGCTAGTGAATGAGTTAATTTCAATTAGAGACATCGTAGAACCAGGCCAAGAAGTGATAACTCACAAGAGCCACAATAACGCAACATCTGAATCAACCTCCCTTCAATCTCCCCCTTATAAATCACAATCCTCAACAGTAATTGTCATGCAAAGTCACAACACTGGCCCGACTCCCCCTGCATGTACTTTACAAACTCAACGCAGTCTTTTCACAGCTGCTTCATAGCAGTAGTCGTCACATTGCACAAACGCCACATGGCCATCGAATCCCAAAGGGATAGGGCGAGAGAAGGGTTAGCCTGTGATCCTTGTGAAATCAAAACCGAGTAACAGGACCTGCAATTGTTACGCAACGGATGAGAGGCAACTCATCTCTAAGTGCCCATGACAATCCCTTGGCATCTCACTGGCATGCCAGAGGTCATTTTAAACTTGTGGAACATGTGCTGCACTCCACATTGTCGGATGTGACGCTCAGTGATGTATATTCAGAGACTTTCCAAGGTGGTCCAGAACCATAACAAGGAAGGTCCAATTGGAAGAGGTAAAAAGTCACATACCACCAAACAAGGTAATGCTGTTTTAAACTGTCCATTTCTAGTGTTATCAAATTGTCGAATGCTGAGGTCGTACAATTCAGACTTTTTTTTTTTTTTTTTTTTTTTTTTTTTTTAAATATGACTAGAAATGGGCGGCACAGTGGACGACTGGTTAGCACGATGGCCTCACAGGGCAGAAGTCGTGGCTTCGATTCCGGCTCCGGCCTTCCTGTGTGGAGTTTGCATCTTATCCCCGTGCCTGCGTGGGTTTTCTCCGGGTATTCCGGTTTCCTCCCACATTCCAAAAACATGCATGGCAGGTTGATTGGAAACTCTAAATTGTCCCTACGTGTGAGTGTGAGCGCGAATGGTTGTTCGTCTGTGTGCCCTGCGATTGGCTGGCAACCCGTTCAGGGTGTCCCCCGCCAACTGCCCGAAGACAGCTGGGATAGGCTCCAGCACCCTCACCACCCTTGTGAGGAGAAGCAGTACAGATAATGGATGGCTAGATGGATGACTAGAGATGAGATAAATAACCTGAACTCCACAAATGCTGTGACACTTCAGATCAGTTCGGATCCAAATGTAGGAGTGACTTTACCCACATTAAGTTGGTTTCACCCCCAAAAAATATTTCTGTAACCCATGTCCAAAAAGAAAAGGAAAGTCAAGTATTTTGTTTTGAATAGGCTGTTAAACTGGCCATTGGTCTTAAAAGACAGATAATGAGAGCTTTATAAGATCAAGCCCTTGAAGTTGTTTACTTGTTGCTGCTGCCGTTATGTCTATTATCCCCCTTGGAACACGGGCCACCAACAAGATTCCTACAACCAGGTAAGTTCCGCGCCAATCTATTAACTTCCATCCAGAGAACTAGCCAAAGCTATGAGTAGCAGCCTCTTGGTCCCATCACCTGGTATTTCACGGACGGCCCCAATTCCTTCTGCCTTGTAGGTTCCAGCTGCGTGCTATCCTTGTCAGTTTCTGGGTTGGATTTCCCCGAGCGACAGCGCCTCTGTATCCTTTCCTGTTTGACAGGCTGATGACTTTGAGCTTCTCGCTGCTGGTCACATCCGGATCATGTATTCCTCATCAACAAGTTATATAAATGTCTGGATTTTTCTAGTGGTGGTTATAGTGGTTCTCCAAGTTTCGGCCCCAAACAGGTACCGGTTTAACAGTTGAGTTGGAAATCTGAATCTATGATCTGAGAGATATGGTTGAGGAACGTTAAATATTTCTTAACTGGTTGAGGGCTGCCCTTGCTTTTCCAGTTCTTAGTTCTTAGAACCCAAGCCTGAAAAGACAAAGGGAGTCAGCCATTCTGATTTTATCATCATTCTGGCCAGTACAGATGGCCTGTTTTGCAAAATCAGTCTCTGAAATAAGTTTCATTTATCAGCATGAAAATGAGTAGACCCACAAAAAAAAAGTCTCAAGAACAATTCCTCAATTCCACAAAAGACAGGAATTCCTTTGGATTCAAGAATCCACTTTGGAAGCCGCCAATTTTTGCAGGCGTGCGAGAGCCCTGCTCTCAGCTTTACTTATTTTCAGTTTCACCGAACAGTGGTTAGCTTTTTTTAAACACTTCTAGAACGAGATAAAACTTAAAACATTGCCTGATTGACCTCAGAAGTTAATTTGGGGTAAACCACAGCCCCACACCAAGATATAAATGCATAACTTGCAAATGTGCCACTTATTAAATGTTTCAAATAACCTTGGCCAGTCGTAAACGTAGCAGCGCTGCCAGTCAATTATTGCCGAGCGTAGGTGAAAAGGGCCTGCAGAGTGTTGAATTGATAAGGCCTCGCTGACGCGCTGAGTCCAGAGCCAGCGCTACAGGGACTTATTTCATCCAGCAGGTGCGCATTTCAGCTCGCACCTTTCCACCTCAATTATCGCCGTGGGCACACACACACACACAAGCATTTGGTCTGGAGTACATGCACAAACACACCTCAAAAGCAGCATGGCGCAGCAAGACTCCATGTGGCAAGCGAAAACGTTGAACGTTTATTCAGGGGAAAAAATAAACTGCATGGAGGCAGTACTGATATTAATAATGGAAAATGTGAGGCATGAACAAAACTGGTCAACAAAATGTAACTTTTTTTTAAAATTTAAATCAAAGATGCAATTATTTTTTTAGCTCAATAATAATATAACAATCATATAAAATGTATTAAGGTAATATACTTTCTAATGTTTATGAATTAAATTCAGCAACAGGTGGAATTTCTTTCAGAAACGTCTATAAAATTAAACACATGCTGAATTTATTAATAATTTTGTGCATACTTTTAAAATAAAAAAAGTTTAGGGACACAAAAAGGCATCTCTTAAATTAAAAATGTACTGTTCACCGGCATAATTAGCTTACACCCCCACATACATTTCTAACATTAGAGTTGGAATTTGAGATTTGCTAGTGAGTCAAATTTTGACTTGCAACACAAAGCAGAAACAATAAGTAAAAAAAAAATAAAAAAAATCTTAAATTAGGTCACATGCAAGACAAGGTTTCTGGACTTGCATTTGCTGGACTTAGAAACCAAATCAAAAACCTTGATTTCTGGGCACTTACAAATTTCTTCCAAAGGTCCATGGATAAGCGAAATGACTATAACATAAAAAGGTGGTGGGAGGTTTAAAAAATAAATAAATAAAATAAAATCTCACTTGCTTGAGCAAGCACTCAATCAGTCTTAAACCATAAATTACAGCACGGAGCCAAACAGCTCTTTGACTGTGCACCTTACAAAGCAGCTAAATGACCGCTGGCGGGTCTCCAATCAGAAGTACATTTGTTTTCTCTCAAAGGCTGCACCTAAAAGGCTAAACATGTCAGTGCTGACGTGCGTTGCATGTGTCATTCTGGAGACGCCCTGCAGTGGTGCGTCATTAATCGGCTTCAAATAGCTGGAGGACACAACATGTGGATCCAAATGCTTCTCAGCTACTTTTCTTATAGTTAACCTTTAAGGCCTTGTTTGATTGTACTACCCCTTCAGCTTGATTGTGACTGTTTTTGGCAACATACAAGACAGGTCTGTAATTAAAAAAAGATAAAAAAAAAAAAATGCTTTTTGCTTCTTCAAGTCACACCAGCTGCCACCACGATTGTTCATAATATGCATGACAGTAACATGCTCTGCGAAGGCCACCTTCTAAATAAAAGTTGATATTAGTGGGGGGTTCTGGGTGGGGTGACCCATTCTTTTTTTTTTTAACCATTCGAGAATAGTGTAATGGCACATCCACTACAGTAAGTGGCAGTGGCACTCCATTATTATTTTTTTTAAGATTTCAGGAACCTTGATGCACTTTAAATATTTTTGGTTACAGACTAAAAAAAACTATCCTAAAAAGTCATTGCTGTACTAAGTTGATCTATATTGCTTTTTTAAATTCCCTTTAATGTTAATAAGGATAAAATAGTATGCAGAGGCATACTTATGACAATTTTATAGATAAATTATAATATTTATAGATGCGGAGGAGAGTTGGGGGGTGAAATGCTTTCCTCCTCCTGGAGGGGGATAACAGATATACAGAAAATAATTTAGAAGCACTGCACTAAATAATAGTGGCGGATCCTCTTTGATCAATTGTCTCTACAGATCAAGTACCACAGTTCAGTTAGTACTATCCGTGAAATGGTTGTTGAAGAAAGATGAAACAAAGCAACACGATTGTAATCCATTACAGTGTAGCGCATTTAAGAACAGTTTAGTTGTATTTAACTTTCATGTGCAATGCATTTTAATATAATTATTATCTACGTTTATATATTCATTACTATGTCCAGGCTAAGTGTTAACGTTCAAACACACGGTAACAATGGCAACAGCCACCTAGTGGAATAAAAAAAGTTTGAGAACAGGTGGCTGGGGCGTGATTTCAAAATGAGCCAAAGTTCGAAAAGATGAGACGAAGATGGCTGATTCTAGTGTTGAAGGACATATAAGTGGGGTGATTACAAGAATTGTAGAAGATATTGCTCAAAACATGTATCACTTTTGACGACAACAAGACGAAAACCGACTGTCCGCGTCATCTCAATCGGATCTGCAGTTTCTAACGTGCCGACTCCACCACCAAGTGTTGCTTCAGTATCTGGCCTCACCCCAATGCTAAGCTAGCTAGACGCATTCAACTCAAAAGAAAGAGTTTGTTACACTATGTCGCTTAGCCAACATGTTCGGCGAGTAGCACAAAATATATACATCGAACTGTGAGGCGTGAGGAAACTCACCTTTTGACGTGCTTTTCAAAAAGAGAGTTGTAGCTCAGAGGAGTCCGTCCTACCGCTTCTCTGCGACATAGCAACCTGCTGAGCTAACCGAAGCTAACCGGCTTGCTGTCCCTTTGAATACTGGGCAGCCTGACTTGGGGATGAAAAACGGCGAAATGCAGTTTCCTCGGTGTGGTTCTTGGGTAGCTTTGGATTAAAGAGAATCTGAAATGAACATTGCAGCGGAGTCACTTGGTTGCTAACGCGACCTCTCAACTTGCTCTCTTCTACCTGTTATTGCAGCCGGCCTTCGACAGGTGGTGCTGTTTCGTCCTAATTCACGAGAGGATTACCGATTAAACACAAAACGTTAACCCCCCAAAATATTATGTTATATCATATCATATCATAGCATATTATATTATATTATATTATATTATATTATATTATATTATATTATATTATATTATATTATATTATATTATATTATATTATATTATATTATATTATATTATATTATATTATATTTTTCTTCATTAATTTATTTAGGTTTTATTTAATCAGAAATGTCCCTTTAGGATTGTAAAGTAAACCATTGTCTGCACAAGTATTTAAGAGTATGATAAAGATTAAAAACCTCTTTTTCAAAGGAGTATCAGGCCAGGACTCTTGGACTAGAGGCTGCAAAAAGTTACAGTTCCAACACAATTTAAAACGACATAAATGAAATAAAACTGTTGCAGTCTCAAGTGCTCTCAGTCTAGTTTCAAAGTTATTCAGTAAGATATGTTTCCAGTCTTTCTATCTTATATATGTAAATGTATGAACTACAGATGTATTCTCCTCTTGGATGTGTCTCTATACGACTATTTCATTCCCTTGTTACTTTGACTTTATTCTAAACACTACAGCATTATACTTCACAGCCTTCAATTTGTCACAGAACTGTTTTGATGTTGCAGTCCGTCTCCTGTAGTGTAAAATGTTTATGCCTAGAAATATAGGAGAATCTCAGTTCCCTTCAATTTTTGCCGTTGGTTCATGATACGTTCACTAGGCAGTGTTTTTTACAGTACTTTTGTGACACGGAAACACGAGCCGTTACGTTGCAGTGGAAAAGGGACATGAACGCACTTTTACATTATTGACTAGTCGTCTCACTAGTACGTATATAAAGTGGCCCCCAGGCTGAAAAGCCATACGTGCTGATTTAAATAGGCATCTTATGTGCTCGCCACTCTAATCCGCCTTACCTTGAGACTATGGAGGGGTGCACGGAGGGACACGGGCTAGATAAATGCACTGATATAGCACATGGCAAAACTACAAAGAGATGCTTTAAAAGGGAACAGTGGTAACTCAGGTGCAAGGCCCGGGGGATGTGAAGAGGAAGCACGGCGGTAAGACGAGAAGATTTAAAGAGGTCGTGAAAAGGAAGAATGTTAAATATAACAAATGTTTTTGTCCTTCTCTCAATGTAAAAAAAAAAAAAAAACAAGTTCAAAGTGCTATCAATAGACTCAAAGGAGACGAGAGGCGATGCCCAAAAAAAGCCACTTTTGTCTTTCCCACATTGACTTACATAACAGGCACGTCCAGTCCAACTTGAACTCGTGCGGCTTTTCTGCTTTTAATCAGGAAATTTGATTAAATGGAGAGGGGAGGAAAATGACATAAAGGTTTATTTTTTGTGGCACAAAACTATATGATCAAATGTCTTATGGCTAAATAATCCCAGAGGATATCCAGTCATGTAAAGTTAGTACAACATCTGTTCCATAGCTGCACAGACCATGTTTGAAGTCACATTTTCACATTCCTCACTGTCAAACAAGTGTAAAAAGATAACCAGTGTATAATACAACAAAATAAAACTAAAACAAAGCAAAAGTACTCACCGGTAATGGGGAGGGACAAGAAGTGATGTTGTCAAAGCAATACTGACATCTCTGAACATTTTCACGCTAGTCACATAGACATTAGGCTACATGCTACGGCTAGGTTTAATTAGTGTAAGCAAATAAGCAACATTTTATTGTCCACAACTGTCATACAAGTATAAAGAGTTGTTAATCCCTGTTTAATGAAGCTAAACAAAACTAAGAGTAAAACCACTCACCCATTAAAGAGGCGTGTTATTATTAGCTGTGATACTTTCAGTTACATGCTACAAATCTTAGCATCCGCTGGGTGTAATGAATTTATACATGGGAAAATTTCCATTTTTTAATTCTCAAGTGTTATACGAGTGTAAATAAAAGTTTTGTGCTGTGTAAAGAAGCTTATCTGTCTCTAGGCACTTTCAAGGCAGGCATAATGATGCGTTCGGATACACGCTATCATCTGCTGAAAAAAATAAAATAGAATGTGGATGTAAAAAGTGTCATTCTTGAGTTACTCGTAAGTATAAAACAAAAATAAGGACATTTATTCTGACATTTTGCTATTTAAAACCATTTTATCATCTTCTGTGTCTTGTAAGTTTTGTTTGACTTTAGAAGCACATTTCACCAGAAAATGCTGATCCAACACTGCATAATTGTTCTGTTTTTGGCTTATTTCACTGCACTGTATGGGACATTTCTAATAATTAATGATTATAAAATACAGAAACATGCACTTCTTGTGTAAAATATAGTTGCTCTGAAACAAACAAAAAAATGCAGCTAACAATAAAAGTCATTACTAAATATAACTTAAAATAACAAATAGCTCCTTGAGCGACCCTATAATGTCTTTCTTTGTTTACCCGCTTTAAACCCATCGGTTTTATCACAAGCATATTTTAAATAGCACTAATTTACTATATTAATATTATATATCTAATATTACTGAAGTTGCGCCTCTCAACATACACAACCCGGATACTAAAACCAGTTAGGCAATCTTGGGAAAGAGTACAAAAAGTGAGCCGGATGACTTAGCAGGAATGACCTCATCAAGCTAATTGTTCTGACCATGGGTAGAACTTGGGTAAATTTAGTTCTATTTTTGATCATTTTATTGTTCTCAAAACAACACAAACAAGTTACTCATATTTGTAGTAATTTGTTCTTGATAGACAGCATAGCAGCTAACACAGTTAGCATGTACCGTTGAGCTAAAACTCATTGTAATCAGAGCAATACAAAAATTATTATTAGAATTCACATAAAATTTAAATGTATTTAATTGTTTTGAAAGTGCTGAGCAATATTTTTTATTTTTTTATTATTTCTTTTTAGGTGTCTAAAGATGGTCGCCACCAAACACAACAAAATAAATCACAGAACAAATAAAACATCTCATGGAACGTGTATTGCTGATGAGTGTACTTGACCAGATGAATCAAATTATACAATAAAGTATTTTTTTCTACATATAAATGGTTCATTTTCCAAAAATATTCTCAAATGACTTGTATAGTGATAAGGTTCGCAAAGATCGCACCGGTCTATCAGATAGAGTGCGTGCCACAGGGACCAAGGTCATGGAAAAGTCTTGAGTTTGACTAAGTGCTCTCGCTCTCGCTCTCTCTCTCTTTTCAGCCTGTCTGTCAGCCTGTCTGACTCCCTCACAACACGCACACACACACACGCACGCGCACGCACACTCACGCGCACACACACACACACACATGCTGACATCATGAGTAACAGTAGACGCTGTTGCGGCCGGTAGAAGAAACAAATGACACACAATCTGCTTTAAAAGGTTATGTTGGAGTCTTGAAGTATACATCAATGTCGTTATCATCATCATCAGCAGATCCATTCTGAAGATTTGAACAACTTCAGAGTTGACAAGAATCACACGGCATGAAAATGTTTAAGGTTTTACCCAGTTTAGAGTATATTTAAAACATTAGAGGTTTGATCCAATCAGAATTCTGCTAGCTCGTGTTACCAGGCAGATTTCCTAATGCCAGTGGCACACACTATTCATCCGAGCCCTTCAAATACAATCGTGCGGGCGTCTATTCTGTGTGTGTGAGGGGGGTTTACAGTTGATAGACAGTTGCGACAGCCAATCAGATCACGAGTTGATGACAGTAAGGCCTTGTCGCTGGCCTTACGTTGAAGGTGATGAACGCAGCTTGTGGTTGGATAATCACTCATGAGGGGGCAGCGCTATGTGGAATCAACACACCAGAAATCCATAACTGGCGACCGTTCCAAAACAAAGTAAAATATATTTTTGCTCTTTTTGAACCACAATGGCTGAAGAAGGGATTTAAGTGTGGATTTAATTGCTGGTACACTTGCGAGGTAATTTTCAAGACGGACCTTTCAAGAGAAGCTAGGTCGTTCAACACTCACTCAGTACTGTGTAAGTGTGTTTCTGTATATTATTTGTCCACCCGTGGTGTCATAAATGATGGTGTTATGTGGGGGGGTTCATTCAAGTCAGACTAAGTACGACTTCACTGAAGGCCCTCGTGTGAAAATGCACTGCCAGCCACTGCATTTTGCATGCCACGATTTCTGGTCCATTGACTGAAATCATATCTAAACAGTACAATGACACAAAACACTTCATTTTTTTTCACAATTCTAAATGCGGATTTTTACTTAGGTTTGTTCCTGCTTGTATTATGAATATGTGGAACAAGTTTCTGGATATGTGTGCATTTTCGTAAGGCAGCCATGGCTGTAGATGGTGCAAAACAAAAATGATAAGATAAGTGTCCTCCTTCCCCTTCATGACTTATTACAAGGAAACTCATGGACTAATGTTGTGCGGGGACCGGTATGAAGGAGCAGCTGTGTGTGTGTGTGTGTTCAATGAAGACATTTTAATGAGGACACACAGTCGCCAGTATTGTCGACTGGTCGTCAGGTCAGACTCGGCTGACACGCCGGGATCAGCGTTAACATTGTTTCCATTGGAAAGAATTCCGAGAATGAGCGAGAAGCTTTATCAGTGAAACACTTACAGAAGAATGCTACACGTTAGCTTCAGGGTTACCCTGTCAAAAAGAGCTGCAATTAAAGTCAGGTTTCAGTACATGTTATTAGCTTCTAATGCTAACTCGCTGGTTCGCCAGGTAGCGGCACATTAATTAGTGGCTGTGTTTATGTTGTCACTTATGGTCAAAAGGTAGCTTTTTGTTGTCTTGCTAGCTTGTGACGCAAGTGGAAGAAATGATTACAGTTAGCTAGTATAATACTGAAGCTACCCAGAGCTATGTCAAAGCAACAGGACAAGCTTGTGACAATTAAAAACAAAAACACACCTTTGAGACGAAACATAAAAATTAAAAGTCAATAACAGGTAGGCACTAAATGTTAGCCAAGAAGCACAACACACTGGAGGGAGTGAGAAAACGGCCACTGAAGCAAAATGTCGACTGTGGTGTGTGTATATAGTCCTACACGACACAAACAAGAGGCTCCACAATTTATCCTCTTCTTTTCAAAGTCTTTTAAATTATGATGGAACAATAATACCCCCTCACAAGCAAAAATTGCATCATACCACAGAACCAGGAAGTTGCCTGCTGGGCCCAAGCCCAATACCCACACTTGGACCCTTGAGCGTTCTCGTCAAGGCTGCGAGTGGGTCGGGCGTCGATGTTCTCCAAAGTGTTCTGTCATCCCGCCCCTTTTGTGCACTTGTTCCACACTTCTGCTGAGCCCTCTGCCGAAGCATATTACCCACAATTCGTTGCGTATCTGATCAAAACAACAACCCATGCCGCCATGTTTGACGATGAAGCGTGGATATTGGGACGGGGCCTTCGACAATGGTGCCCTTGGGGCCTTACCACATCGCTTCTTGGTACAACAGGAACAGGAACAATCAATGCACATTCAAATCTGCTTCTGTTTTCCCTGGAAGGAAAACGGCTTATAACGGTAATAAGAATTTGGCAGGTTGCGCTGGTGACACCAACAAGATCAGCTTGCTGTTTTTTTTTTTTTTTTTGCTGTGTTAGTAGCTGGTGACTCGAGGAAGACTTCATCTCAAAACTATGCTGTTTTTTTTTTTTTAATCAGGGAGGGAGGAAAACAAGAACATTTTGGAAGATTTTATTTTGAGCCAGTTAGCTCATCCATGAATTTATAATTTAGCTAGCTTCCACACGGTCTACATTTGGTTTATTTTGACTGAAATGTTTTAAACCTGCCTAGCTAACTAGCCATTACGTTATTGATCACCATCAGTGACAAGCTAACTGCGGTTAACCATTTGGAGGCTAGCTACATGGGTAGCCGCTAGCTAGCGCAAGAAGCTAATAGCCGGCATTCACAATATACTGTGCACGTGACAGTCGCTTCCAGTGTTCCAGTGATCAGGAAGTGGTTGTTTTTCCCATAAATCCCCCCCCAGTTCCCGTCCATTAGCCCTTTTCCGTGCAGTCTTATTTTTTTTATGAGTCTTAAGTCGTATCATTGCGATTGTGTTTATGGGAAGAGCGCCAGGGGTTATTTATGTCCCCCTCTTAAGCCAAACCATGTCAGCGGAGTGTAAATTGTAGTTTGCCAATGGTGAGCACAATAATAAACGCTTAAAATTGCGGCAGTCCAAGAAAACTAATTCGATCCCAGTCATAACAAGGAGAGTTTTGAGCGTTAATGTGGATTCTTTTCATTTCTGTTAACCCACATTTTTTAACGCTGTTATTTGTCAGATTACCCAATAGCCTAACTGTTCATTTGAAAACTTTTGATATTTACAATTCAAATTCTAAAATGTGTCGGTCAAATGTAATACGTGCAAAGAATAAAAGCTGAAATATCCTTTTGTAAAACCTAAAAGTTGTCATTGTACAGTGAGGAATTGGCCTCACTTTTACATTACTTTTGAAGAGGAGCACAAGATAAAGTGCAGGTAGGCCAAATACCACACAGTCGGGTTAGCAAATTCAACTTTATTTACAGCCTCTGAAACAGAGAGAGAGGGAAAAAAAAAACAGTGTTCTAAATACAATGACAAAAAAAAAAGATGGCAGCTATTCTCCCTGAGCTTTATGAAAACAACCTGCTTGGCTATAGACAGAGGAAAAAGAAAAAAAGCAAATAACAAAGACAAGACATCCTGTACACAGCCCTAATGCCACACAAATGAAGACCAACAAGTGGACAAAACCAACGCTACTTTTTGATAAAGGTGAATGTGTTGAATAGCCTAGATATCAAAGCTACGTGGTGACAAATCCCACAGTAGCGTCCCAAAAAAAAAAAAAAAACAAGACTTGGAAGAACAGAAAGGCGTGTTTACTTGCGACGTGATCCATTATGCGTTATTAGCTCGATGGAGGGGGGCGGGAAAAAAAAAAAAAAAAAAAAAATCAGAACTGTCGTAAATTGCACGCGGTCAAGTCGTAAGGCTTCCCACAGCGAGCAAATATAGCATCCGGTTAGCACGTTAGCCTCCTTTCCTGCGCTCACTTGCTTAAAACCGCCGCAGTGAAGCGCACTAGTAGAAGTAGCACGTACGTAGTTGTCAACTAAAGCAGATTTCTTCCGTAAAACCATGATGCCGTCAATACTAGGATGATTCAGCGCACTAGAGAAAAGGCTGTCTAGCAAACTTTTTCCACAATAGTTCTACTTTTGGCCTCCAACTGTAATCCGTAGCAGGAAAACATGCGTCACTAGTACAACCACTAGACCCATTGAGGAGCCACGTGTCACCCACTGAAAGGCTCATGGACCCTAGTAGTAGTCAATAATAGTTGTGCAATACTAGTAGCATATCCGACTACTAGTGTGCATAATGGAGCGGAAGGCAGTAGTTTTGACGTTACTAGTCAAAAAGCTCTACTAGTCCGCTGAATGGTTAAAGATATCCTATCAATGTTTAAAACACCTTTCGAACTTTTATTGCATATCCTTGAGGCCAACGTAAGATACATGTACTAGTACACTTATTCCTCACTAGCAAGCTAATTCAGGACGACCAATAAAGCGATTGTCTTACTCGTGACATTTATATTTTTAAACTACTTGTGCCACTTTTGGCTTCCTAGTATGCACTTACACTTTGCTTGTAAATTACTGTGCTGCACTAGTAACATCACTAGGCCCCACTCATAGATGCAATTCGCTTCTAGCAACATCCAAGCGCCTGCTCGTAGTTGTGGCTTATTCACAGAATGTCCACTAGCTTAATAGTAGATGGCGGTCATGTAAAGTAATGACGTAGCAAAGACGGTCATTCTACTAGTGCGCTGAATACCGACTTGAGTGGGGATAGAGTAGCAACGAAATGTCCACGGCCTCATATGCTTTGTCTTCACTAGTAGAACTACCATGTCTTACTAGTGAAGCAAACTTTGCACTAGTTAACATCGGCGTGCTACTACTTCCCGTAGTGACTTACAAAAATCTATTAGATAACATCTAGCGCTTCACAAGTAGTACAAAGATGTGAACTTTCGATCCGGGAAAAAAAAAAAAAAAGTCCTCAGTACGTTCGACACCCACAACATCAAACAAAACAGCGAAACATTCTCGCGCAAAGACACATACTTTACAGCAATCCAGAGAGTGAACATACAGCTGTAGGGGTAAGAGCAAGTTCTGCTTTTGGTGGAGGAGGACGGGAGGGAGGGGGGGGGGGGTGTCGAGAACCATCTAGCGGCCCCAGTGTGAGCGCAGTCCAAACAACCAGTCTGTTCTCAAATTGTGCGAACGGCGTCCCCATTGAGTGGCAGTGCGACAAAATGCGGGTATTGCTTCTTTTGGGTGGTGTCAGCCGGAAAGATTTAAGGTGCAGCGTGACCAGTGCGTGAACTGGGTGGGGTGGGGGGGCGGTGGTCGGACATCGGAATAAACGGCGTGGCTCCTAGTGCTGGGAGTTTGGCGTCGCCTGTCCGTTTTGGACGCCGCCGCGGTTGGGCTCCGCTTCGTCTTCATCGTCGTCGTCGTCCTCCTCGCTGACCAGGAACTCTTCAGGAGGCCAGCGGAGCTCGCCGCTTTCCACCTCGCCGTCTGTGGGCTCCACCACGATGGAGGGCAGGCGGTCTTTGAGCTTGCAGCAGCGCTCAAAGTCCGACGGGTCGGGGAAGATCTGCCGAGGACAAGTTTTACATCAGCGTGAGAGGAACAATGTGTTGTGAGGAAAAAAAAATACATCTTATATAAGAGATGGTGGCTGCGAACTTTCCAACATCCGGCCACTATCAGTTCACATGGTTTGAAGCAGAATCATTGACTCAGTGATGTCAAAATTTTAATCGATTAATCGATCAAATTAATTGACAACTTTTTTTTTTTTTTTTTACTTTGTTTAGGGCCTTTATCTTAAAATCGTCCAGAACCTCTGATTTCAGCCACTTACAAGTCAAATTTTGATTTCTGTAGTCCTTCATGAAAGCCGACTGATTATTTTTGTTTTTAGTAAAAAAAAATCATCTGCTTTTATTTTGGAAAACGATGACCAACATTTTTGTCTTCTTCTGCCACGTTAGAGACCACACAAGCAACTGAATCAGAATTTATGGGGAAAAAAAACAGTTGGAAGTCATATTACAAATGAATTCACATTTAAAAAAAAAAAAATTCTTACGCAATAACAAAATTAATGAAAAATACTTTCTTCTGATTATTCGATAATCCAATAATTGGTTAGGTTGTAACGATGCACGTAGTCAGAACCTCACCTCAAACATGTAACATTAGGTAAGGAACAAAAAGTATAATTTCCGTGTGCTCTCACCACAAAACAAATACAGTGCAGCTCTACCTCTGAAATCACGACGAGCGAAATGTTGATTTCATTTCACTCAGGTGAATTGAAATGAATTCAGTAACTTTAAAACCGAGGAAAGTACCCAACCCAATTTTTGGCGCACCGTTTCGCCCCGGGTAACTGGATATTCAAGGCGGCTGTTGATATTCTTCCAGCACTTTCCTTTGCCACAAAATCGGTCCTAGCTAGCACACATAACGAGTTACATCATTGGCAAATTAAACATGTCCAACGGACTTTGCGCTAAAACGCTGCATCGTGTTTAATCTAAAGTGCTTTGCAGGCGAGGGGGCGGCATGCCAAGCTGCTCACGGCTTGCTATGAACTCATCCGGTATAGCACGGAAGATTATACAAGGGCAAAAATAATCGATAGTAAATTCGGAAAAGATACTGAAACAACACTATGAAAAATTAAATAAATAAAAATCAGCATTGAGTGTTGAATATTTCATTTGAGCTGGGAGGAAAAAAAAAAAAAAAAAGCTTGAGGAAAGAACATGAGGTTGAGTGGTCAAATGTTTGGCCAAAGCCCCAGACAGCAGAGATTATTTGAGATTTGACAACATCCATCTTTTGCACGTTCTCAGGAATCGGCGAATAAACCCAAGGGGCGGATTGGGGGGGGGGGGGTGATCTCCAGGTCCAAGAACAGCATTTTTGTTTGGACAAAGTGGATGAATATTTTTAGACCTGCATATTTCACTCTGAGACGTTTGAGGGTGGTGGGTCAGCGTCTGGGCAAAGTGCCGAGTGGAAAGTAAGCATTAGAAGAGACGAGGGAGAAAGGGAGGGGGGGGGGGGGTGCAGCTGTGGCCAAGCCTCCAGGAATTCCATCAAACGCATGAGAAGACAGAAAATATGTCTTCTGTGCAGTCTGTGAGAATTTTATCAGGTTAGGAAAACATAAGAGTCCATCATTGGGAGTTTATTCTCACCGAAACGGGGTGGGCGGGGGTTGGACATGGAATGACTTTGCCTTTGGACACGCGTCACAACTCGTTTCACTTACAGCGGCAGGAAGCGACGACAGCGCATCAAGTTGCTATTTCGGGATTGTTGTGTACCAACAGGACCAAACCAGCGCGACTTCGATACGCTCGGACATTTGAGAAAGTCATTGTTGCGAATGCTTCAACATTTACTCTTGTGCATCAAATTTAAAATATACAAAAGGGCTCCTTGGTTAACGACAGAGTTCCGTTGCTGAGGCGGTGACATGGACCCAAATCGCTACACACAGTTGTACATCACTAATTTACGCTAAGGCAGCAGAAGTTGTTTGACAATCCCATCTGGATCAGAACTAAAAGTGGAAAAAACAAAAAAAACAAATGTGCAAGTAATTTAGCGCATCTTGCGTCACATGACCATGTCTAATGAGAATTGTCAAAATTAAAAATCGAAAACTAATCGATTATCAAATGAGTCAACTATTTGACAAAAATCGAGTAATCGTTCAGAGTCTGCGCTCAACTTGACATTGCCCATATCCCATAATTTTCTGATTTCTGTAGTCCTGAACGAAAGTATACCGATTTTATTTAAGATATTTGCAAACGGGACCGTTTACAAAAACGTCAGCAATATCGTGTGTATTTCTCTTTTTTTTTTTTTTTTTTATAAATATCGAAACAGTAGGTTAGTAAAACAGGAAAAAAAAAATGTGAGACACTACGACAAACAAAATAAACTATCCCATCAATCAATTCTAACGATATTCGATAGTGAGCCGCAATTCTTACACCACTGTGTTAAATAGTTCATTGGCGCATTTCATAACTTTGTATGTCAGGACAGTCCGAATTAAATTGCAATAAATGATAAAGTGACCAAGTGGTAAGCATACTACTGGAGACCCCTCGCAACACTTCTCCAGATGCGCAGCAACAGAAAAAGTGAGACCCTCAATCGGGATTTGAGGCTCCACACGCAGTATCCCAACTAAGATATATTTTTTAAGTGAACCACAAAAACATGGTGCGATTGTCACGGAAAAAGCAAATGGATATTTTTTTAAACTAACCGAGTGAAGAAAGTGTGATTAATCGTTCCAAGATCAAATGTTCCATTGCTCTCTACACATTCAAATAAAACTGTAAAATAAAGTCACGCTACTCTGTATAAGTGTGGATAGCGATGGATTCAGAACACAGTCCGAGTGGTCAACAGGATCTGCTATTTGTGCCATTTTCATGTTTTGGCACCTAAAATCCTCCAAACGAGGAACTCACTCAATCACAAGCACATTTGAACCGAGAATACTAGACAGATGGGCCAAAGGTGTGAGCAGTATTTAGAATTTCATGTCCTAAGTGTATACTCGGACTCAGGCCGATCAAAGTTGATGTCAGAAGTGGCACCTCGCGCTTCTTTGTCCCTCGTTCCGCTTAAGTGGGGGTAAAGACGACACAATTTAGCACCCTCGCTTTGCACGCGTTTCCCCGACACCCGCCCCAACCTCCCCCCTCAGACGGGACGAGGCAGCTGGTGTGCGAAACGGCGAGGGGAAGTCGGCCTCTTCCTCTGGGTCAAGCTACATCCTCTTCAAGACCAGTGGATGCGAAGTTGGCGTTCCAAATCATAAACGCTCCGTCACATAAATCCCTTGGTGTCTACGCCGGGTGTGAAATGTGACGGCGGTACAGCAGCTGCGTGTTTTAGATGACCTTGTTGAGCCGACAGTGAAACAAAGCGGCTGGAAGGCGCTTGTCAAGACCACCTGATGGCCAATTGCGTCTGGCTTCGTTCGCCCGACGCGGATGGCTGCGGCGTCAATTTACGACAAATTTCCTGGCAAAGCAATTCCGCTTCACGGAAAGTTCATTTCTTAGATTCCATTTAATAACGAGTCTCAGTGTGTCGGATTCTGACTGCAGTCAGAATTTTCTCACCTTGTTTACTTCCCTGCCATTCATGAAATGAAGAAATATTATTTTTGATGATCCTTTGTTCACGCACGGGGACAATTGTTTTTTTTTTTTAGCCTACGGGAAACACCTGCCAGACTATAGAAAATTTTACGTTTTTGGCATTCTATGGCCTTTGTCGGTCTTGCATTTTCAAAACGTTTTCAAATGACATTTTCAACTAATTTACCACAGACAAAAACAAGAGGTATCATTTTGATAGTCTTTTGTGTGTAGCATAGTGTTTATGACCTAGTAGCAAAAACACGAATACAGCGTCTCCATTAAAATGGAAAGTCAACCCGAAAATTTCCGAGCAAGAATATGTTCTACGCAGCCCCACTAGTTGAAACATGGCATTTTGATTAATATCGCGTTTGTGGAATATGATTTAAGCAGCAAAATGCACCCAATTTTACCCATTTCAGGGGGCGGCCATTTTGTCACTTTCGTCGACTGAAAATGACATTAGTTGCTCAGATTTAGCTAACGACCAATCATGGCTCAGCTTCAGAAAACTGGTGAACCATGATTGGTCGTTATCTGAGCCCCAAGCGACTGTGATGTCATTTTCAGTCGACGAAAGAGAGACAAAATGGCCGCACCCAGAGATGGCTAAAATCGGGTGGATTTTGCTGCTTGACTCTTATTCCACAAAGGCAATATTATTTTTTTTTGCCTATGCTTTTGGGCCTTTGTCCACATGCCAACAGCATATCCCCTTTAAAAAAAAAAAAGAAGGGGGGGGGCGATTTCAAGAAATGTTAGTTTTGGTTTTGACATTATCTCATGCATTTAATTTTTGTTTGACAAATTCCCGCAGCCAAGTGCCAAAAATAAAACTAAGGTTTGATGTCATAGGATATACAATTTGTTTTTAATGTACTTTGGTATTTCATGTATTCAGTCCACCTGACTTCCTCTAAGGTCCCAAAAGTAAATAGCTACTAATCTGGAATGGCAAACAAACACAGCGCTCAATCAAATTGAATGTGACTTTACTCTTTTTGACCAAATGCTACATTTGCACAAACAAATTTGTGATTTAATCTCTCCATCTTTAGTGTGCAAAAAAAAAAAAAAAAAACGTACCTGGAAAGAGAGTCTGTCTTTGGTGGGACTGAGCCTCATGTCTTCCATGGGGGAGCTGTTGATCATCACCTCAGTCATATATCGGACGGGCACGCTGAACTGTGTGAGAAAAAATTTTTTGAAATTTTTGTCATTAAACACAACAGGAGGACCGCATCAATAATTTAAGATCCACAGACCCAAATGCTCATTGGTGGTTTTGCTCTCTGCTAAAAAGCGAATAGATCACGATGAAAAAAAAAAAAACGTGTGGTTAGGTTTAACTACCATCAATGACACCTCAAGTCATTGGTCGACCATGCGTCTCGGAGTTTTCTAAACGGAGGGCCTTGACCAATCATCGTGAACTGGATTTTCGAGCCGGGACGGCCTTCTTCAGACCTTTTTGGTAAAGGCGCACATTTTATTTATGAATGATTTTTTTTCTTATAACTTATTCAAGTGTGGAACTGCCAAAATTGTGTCAAATATTTGTCACTGGCAAACCCGTTCTCACCTACAAATGCGTTTGAACATCCTAAATGGCAAAATGCTAAAAACAGACGAGAAAGGCAATAAGTCAATGCCCTGTGGAATTATGGGGGGGGGAATAAAATGCCGAACACTATCATGCATTGCAGACAGAATAAAACCCACCAAACGCAAAGTGTGACGACCGTCAAGGTCCGACCACAACGCAGCGAGCATACGCTTGCTGTTGATGCACTGTAGCGCGGCAGGCTGTTTTTGCATTGCACCACAGTCATTGTGAGAGTGCGCTAGGGGGGAAATTGGGGCAGGGGAGGGGCGGGTTTGTGGTATTTGACTGGGGAAGGAACTCGATGCACTCGTGTTCCATCAAAGCTTGACCAAACTTTCCAAACAGCACGAGGTTGCCTGTGAGTTCAATCTTTTTTTAAAGAGTTTGTATGTTGCTGCAGTTTTACGACAACGATTGGCGGCGGCGAGGCCCGCCCGCAGTCTCGGGACGCAAAGCTCGGCGGCCTTCTCGAGACGTCTATTTAAAAACAGGGGCGGGTAAACTTTTTGCCTGGCGGGCCACAATGAGTTCTAAAACTTAACAGAGGGGCCGGACCAGGAGGAGATTTATGGAGTGTTTAGGTAACCTCACCTCATCCGAGAAAAAAAAAATAATTTAATTTTAAATGAAAGTGAACAAAAGCATTACAACAATATATCTGTCTTTGAAAAAACACATTATTTAGAAAATAAAACGTTAACAAGGTTTATTCATTTAACTTTTTTCAAGTTCGGCGGGCCGGATTAAAACGTTCAACGGGCCGCATGTGGCCCCCGGGCCGTAGTTTGCCCACGCCTGATGTAAAACATGTCGTGGTAGACGCCGGCCACCACGAGGTTGGACTTTTAGATTCTTGCTGGCTGGAAAGGAAGGGAAAAAAAAAAAATGACAAGACGCTCAACATGAGCCGACTCAATGGAGATTTGGCTTGACCCACTTTAAATCTCAGACGTGTTTGAGGATATAAACGGGGATGGTGATTAACACATGATTTCTAAATAAGTACCATTATGTAAACGCTTGTTGTCACACTGAAACCAATTCGCCACAATCTAAACGGCATTTAAAAGGGAAATGTTCTTGCATCTGCTTTTATTAGAACATTTTGCTTTTAAAAAAAAAAAAGAGCATTTTAATTACAGCCGCCCATTAAAGCCCCGAGAGAACACACTGTGAAACACTATTACATCATGAAACATCTCCCCAAAGGAATGCGCGAGCACAGGTCTGGCTTGCGTCGAACACACTCCGTGCACCGACAGTCCTCTATGAGCAAGAGGTCAGAAGATCAACGACAGGTTTTACATGCTTGCCTTTATAGCGCATGACCAGGCATTTGATTCAAGCGCAATTCCACCATGAAGGCAAAGAGCAGAGATGAACAGGTCCATTGTTATGAATTATTTCAGCTATACGTTTATATATATATATATATTTTTTTTTTTTTAAAGATGTCAAGTTCGGTCCTTGTGCAGTAGTGAGATTACAATTTCGTGTTTGTTGCCGTGCTCCGACCACACGCAATGATGAAAACTTCTTCCTTGGCGTCTGTCTAAGGCCAAGTGGCTCAAATTTGGTCGCGATCGGACAAAGCCTATCCAGAAAAGATGGATTAACATTCACTCCCATTTCTACAAATCAAGGATCAATTTAATTTCTTCTCCTGATTTGATTAAGTCAATCATCACAACAACAACAAAAAAAAAGCAATGAATCAAAATATAAAAAAAAAAAAAAATTGTGACGCTTCCCTAAGTAGTCTCTTCATCTTAACACCTAAATCGCTTCCTTCAAGACACAAACTTGATTCAATCAGTTCGAACAAATCACTCGGGACAAATTGAGCCCCCAAAGGCTCAAAGATATGAACAAACAAACATACCGCCTGGCACGCCAATGACAAATGAACCAGAGTAACGTCGGACGTGAGGACTTGCACGGTTCAGCTCCAAATTGGCTCTCTGCACAGTAAGAGTTCACTCAAATGAGCAGTGGGGGGGGGGGGGGGTAGTGGCATCACATGACATGAGTCACTAAGTGGCAGCTGATTAACCCCTAAAGCACAAAAAAAAAAAAAAAAATGACTGCCTTTTAATCACTTTTTCCAGTCCCGATTACACACTCTGTTTTGCTCGCTTATGGAAAGTCTGACATTGCAGGCAAGAGCGCAACGTGGTTGTGAAAGAATGACGATCATCCAATTGAGTCATCATCAATTCATGTCGGTGGCATGATGCGGCATGACTGGCTAAAACATTAGCTCCTGAAATGTCATCTTTGTTGCCAGCTTGGTTTCTCGGCGCAGGATGACTTAACGGAAATCGCACAGTCAGATGTGTTCGGTCTTAGTCACGTGACTTGCCTCGCAGGCATGTATTGTATAGTTTAACGTAATTTTTGATAATCCTTCATTTGAGCTTCGTTAAACGTATGGGAGCTCTTTGGCATTTTCTGGATTTTGTGTATTACAAACATGATTCTGTATTTTAATTGAACACAACAAAAGTGGGCAATACTTTCTGAGAACAAAAAAAGCTTTTTACAAATTTTTTTTTTTTTTTTTTTTTTTTTTTTTTTTTACAGAGCGGCTCTCACTTTTTTCACCTGCAATTTGAATGTTTAGAGAGTGTGCCCAATTAAAACATTTTTTCGCGATGAATGAAGGTAAGATGACATTTTTTTTGGGGGGTGGGGTAATTGCCTAAGAGTGACATACTTTATCTTGCAACTGGCCAGGTCTTTACAGGTGTACGAAAGTCAAGAATGTTAAAAAAACACGACTGTCAACTCTTTATTCCCATGATTTGTTATCAATTTGAGAATTTTTAAGTTAATAACTGGACAGTTTGACTTTATTCGTTTTTTTTTTGTTCTGTAGACAAAATCGTGTCCTTCAACTACAATTATAATAAAGCAAAAAAAAAAAAAAAAAATTGTCTGTCTAGCATGGAATGTGTGAGCAGTTCCCGCATGAAGAAAAATGACGCTATGTACCGGCTTGCCAGACTTTAATTCAACCAAGCACCTTTTGGCCTTTTTTACTGCCGCTTCACCCCTCTCCTCATCTCCCGCGAGGAGGCTGAATCGGATGCTTTCGCTATATGGATTTCCTACATGTGATAAGAAGATTGACTATTCTGCATGTGTCGCACTCAGCACAAGGAGTGTTAGGATTTTTTTTTTCCCCACTTGATACAGAATGCAGACATCCCCCGGGTTAATGGTTTTCATTCACTTAGCTCTTATTTCACTTTGACCACATTTCACAATTCAATGAATGAAGACGTCTTCCTTGCATCAAGGTCATTTTCAAGTGTTCTCATTATTTTTGTTTGAGCTACTTCAACCAATAATAATATTAATAGGGCTTGAGAGAGATGAGCGTTTCACCACCGTGGATGTCATTTCATCCGTGAGTGGGATGCAGAAGAGGGCCAGGCAGGCATGCAAAAAGCAGAGGAGGAGGAGGGGGAGGGGGAGGGATGCTCAGGGAAGTACGACAGTGACAACCTGAGAAGCGGGAAGAAAGATAAACACTCGGGCCTTGCCAGTCATATTTCTACGTGGGGATCGTATAAACATCCTGCTTGGCTAAGAATAACAGAACATTTGGCTAATAAACCATAACGGGGGCACAATGAAGAGGAAGTGTGCGGGCTGGCAAATTAGTCCGCCTGGTAGGGAAACGCCAACACTGGTCCGTATGGAACGCCATTTGAGCATTTATTCAATACCCTTGATATCCATCCGAATGTCCGTGTACACCAATTATCATCACTTGAAAGACAATTCAGCCACTAGTAGAACAATTCGTAATATTTCCCACAACAGCCTTAATAATAAGCTACCGCATTAAAAGTTAATGAAAGAGTTCTACTAGTGCACAGGATTGTCTGACTTGTGAGTCAGAGTATACTAGTTCATATAAAACTTAACCAAACCGCACAACTTTTGTCATACAAATAGGACAACAACACAGTGAGGAAAAACGGCGCACTTGCTAAACCTACTAGTGACATTATAAACCCAAACCAATATCTTGCACATCACAAGTAGTACTGTGCAGATGTCAAGAGCACCGAGTTGTACTAGTAAAATGTATTCTGTAGTGTGCAGAAATACAGTAGTGGGGAAAAAAAAACTGTCAAGACAGTCATTCTACTCATTCGTCCTGAGTTATTCAAGTCTGCTGAATTGTCTACTAGTGACAACAAAGTGCATAGTAGTACATGAAACTCATGCTTATCACGGGTTTTCAATGAATGCCCCAGAGGCTTTTTATGAAGACATTTATTGGATATCTGACAATTGAGCAAAGTGCTAGATAACTAGTTAGATAGTGACCTAGTAGACCTTTATCAGTCGTACTAATAGCAGATGTCAACTAGTGCACTTTTTTTTTTTTAGGGGTGTAACAAAAGCCGCTTTGAACGGCAAAATCACGAAACTCATTACACCATCGTCTCTCAAATTGAGCCATGCGGCTTTGAATCGAAATCCCGCTGAATTGAACCGAATCGTTCCAAATTCAACCGCCTTTGCATCGTACCTCAACCCATGTACTGACATGCACATCAGATCCTCTTTTACCGGAGAGATGCACACTCCCAACCTACAAGAATTCTAAAATTGTCTTCCTACTGAGGACTAAGAGTGTCAAAGTTGTCGGGCTAATACTGGGAGGGGAAAAAAAAAAACGTACTAGCAAGATATTTGCTCTCCTTGTACACCAAATTGTCTTAGAAGAGGCAAGAGAGTACTAGTATGGACTTTACGTTGCACATTACAGAATCCTCATACAGAATTCCATTCATTCAGTCTGGCTATTATAGCTGCAAGTCTCTTGCAAGACTTAACAGTGTGCCCCATTGTAGAAAGCGCAGACACACTCTGTCCTATAAGTGTCCAAATTGTACACACATTGCATGAAAAGCTACAGTATATAGAACACCAGTGGCTCTCGGCAATGATCACGCGCCGACTTAACTTAACGGTGCAGGCATGCGATTCACGTGTCAAGAACACGGTGAGCAAACAGGTTGTTTCCTATATTAAAAGATTGTTTTAAAACCCAAGTACCAACCAAACCAAGATTTTAGGCATACCACTACACGGGTAGCTATGATACATTTACATGGCTGCGCCGGAACCATAACCAGACCCCTGAGAGTAATATGAAATGACTCGGCAGTGAAAACAAAAGAGATGAAGTCTCATAAGATTGGTCGCTTTCCAATTAACTGTACCACTCTCAGACCATTTGGCGTTATTGCAAAAGTGCAGAAGCAAAAGGGGTGCAGATAGATGTTAGGTTTGAACTTCCGGATGAGGCCACAACCTGCAGAACAATTCTCACCAACGAAAGAAAAAGCAGCAGCTCGCATATCCTCCCCGGAGACAGGAAGGAGGGTTGACACACACACACACACACACCCACACACACACACACACACACACACACACACACACACACACACACACACACACACACACACACACACCCCCACACACCCCCACACACCCCCCCCCCCACACACACACACACACACCATATAAAGTCTCAAAAACCACAACATCCTAGGTGAGTTAAGGTTGCTTGTGGTAGAGACAGAGGTACCAAGACAAAGCGCATACGAGTATATGGACTTCAAGCTGAATATCAAGGTTATCAAATAACTGCTTCATAGAAATGTGAGCACTTTTTTTTTTTTACATCAACTCAATGCACTATGGTCGAACGAATAGCCCATATTCGCAGGTCAAAAGGGCCAACAGTAGAATCAGAAACAGTTGTGGGTTCAACCAGTGATCTGATTGGTCTTACTCGTGAGAACAAAGAGCGAACTATTATGGACATCAAGCATATGGAATAAATGGGTGCATCCTCTTTAGTGACTGCAGTGCACCTGCAGCCATTACACAACTCGAGGTTTGAGGTAGAGGAGGGGAGCGGGGGGGGGTCGGGGGAGGTCCTGGAAGGACGTAAACCCTAAAATGTATTTTTATATCTAAAGATATTTAAAAAAAGAGTGACAAACCTTTGGAGCGTGTCTGTTACACACTGCACACACGGACACACAAATATCACACATTATTGCGTGTTCCTTTGGCCCCCTATACGTTTTTTTTACTTTGATGCTCGCATTGGGGTCGCAGAACGAGTCGATTTGAAACACCTGGTTAAACTTGATTGGATTATATTAACCACCGGGTCAACACAGTGTCATAAAAAGACAAATTACAACGCAAACGGGATTATTATCATTAAGGGGGGGGGGACTCACCTGAATTAGTTCGGAGAAATACCGACATGTATTCGAAGCGCACCTGCTGCCAGTGATGTTAATTAGCTTGAGGCTCTTTTGGATGTCTAAACTTCACGTCGAAACGTCACATTTAAAACGCTCCAAAACAAATCACAAGTGTCTCAAGACAAGACAAAAAACCCCCCACAAAACTGCGAGCCGGTTGTCTAATCTTGTCTCGTCTCTCCTCGTCTGCGCGACACCGCCACTCTTGTGTGCACTTTTTATCCAGGAGGCGTGTGTACGTACGCCGCCGTCAAATTCCTCAATGGCGAGCGCCCCGCCCCCTTTCAGACGTCAGCCAATTGGAAAGTCGGCTAAGCGGTGACGTTACGACGCCCGTCATATCTCATTTTTTTGCATGTGTTGGTGTGCGGTGGAGATGGTGGTGATGCTGCGGCAGGCAGGATGCGATCGATTTGTCGTCCCCAGTGGAGATGGAGGCGGGGTTGTCGAAGTAAACGTTCGTGGCATGACTGGAATGACGAGCAGTCACTTGATGATGAGCTTGTTTGTGATGCCATAAAGCCATTCATATTTTCCTCCCCAAAGGCATGACATCATTTGCGTCACCTGTCTAGATTTTTATGTGGCGATTTCACCATTAAAATGCAACCATTGTACCCTTATATGATGACGATGTTGATGGGTGGCGTGGGTGACCTTCACGCTTAATAAAATAACCCCTAGCCCCACCCCCCACTTTAAACGCAGGTGAGCCCGAATTCAGAGTGTTGCGGTGATAGTTAAACTACAGCAGTTCTCTACTGTCACCCTGTGGCCGTTTTACGTCGGATTTATGTACAATACACCCAGTGTGGCAGCATCTGCCATTGAAAGGATATTACTGACAGAGAAGGATAATTTTATCAATGCTTTATCATTTCGTGTATTTACGATGCTCATACTAATCACTCAAGTGGAAATTCACCTCACACTGCCACATATTGCAGTATGTAAAACTGACAAACGTCATTTTTATGTACAGGTACTTAGAGGTACTATGATAGTGGCCAATGAGCACTAAGACCCCAAGGGATCATATGAGTAGCCCGCAAGACTGTTACACCAGTGAGAGGGTTTTTTTTCCCCCCCTGCGAGTTGCTAATTAAAAAAATAACAAAAATGAAACCTCACAGTGAGCTGTCTCATCATTACCACCATTTTTTCAGTTTTTAAAATGTGGCATTCTAAAGTTATGTAGGACGGTGAATTATGAGAACGTGAATGATGCTGTTTATGGCTGTAAAGTGTGGGGAAGGCTCTGACAATAGAACTCTCTCCAGACAAACAAAAATAACAATGTGAAGAAAAAAAAAACATTGACGCTCTTAACATGTTTTTTTTTTTGGACTTGCGATTGAACTACCAGTATGTGGGGCAAGAAGAGAGCTTGTCCACTTGCATGAAATGAAATAGCTAAAAGAATGTCTCTGTCAGGTCTAATTTGGGATGTAATCCAATTTGAGTTTGCACATTTATTTCACTTTTCGACGTTTTTTATCAAAATTAGACCACCGGAACCTTTTTTTCTCGTGCAATGGCAAAACATATCCGCATGGTGACGCTGTTGTCTGTTAAATCGTCTGAAAATTCTTCACGCTTTATCTTTGACAAGAGCGCTCCCTGTCGCTGCATTGTGAGAGCGTGCAGGCCAGCTGCTCCACATAAACAGCGGGTTCTGAAAGGAGACAAGCACCAGGTCCTTTTTTATAACTAACGTGAGTTTTTATAGACTACTGGGAATGCTAACTTATTTTATGGCTTTCTTGTCTGTTGCATTGAAGCGAGGCCATCGGTGTGCCTACCATGCATGCTAGGCCTTACACATGGGTGCTCACATGTGTATATGTGTACAGGTCGTGATTTAAATAGCATTTTCAAATTTTGAGTTGTGGCAGCCATGTAAAAAATACTTTGGTTACATCCTAATTAGCATAGCATAGGCTTGGTAAAATTAATGGCATATTAGCAATTTGTTAAATTAATTGCATTGCTCATATTGAAGGAGTTAGACACTTTCCTGCCTCCCTGCCTGTTCCATTTGCTGTTCTACAGTATTCATTACGCTTTTTATAATGTTGCGGTCGTGATGTACGGGTAGTAGAGGTGATGGTAGTGATGGGAATAGTGATAGTGTTGATAGTAACTCAACTTTATTTCGAGAGCACATTTAAACAAACATCGTTGCATGTTAAGTGCTTGCACATGGAATAAAAATTAGTCATACAATAACAAAGACGGTTAAAATAACAAATTAATCACATAAAAACAGTAAACACCATAAATCACTAATACAATGTTGAGTCTCATGCTGAGTCAAAAGACAAATAATGGATAGAGAGAAAGAGAGAGAGAGAGACAGAGAGAGAGCGAGAGAGAGAGAGAGAGAGAGAGAAAGAGACAGACAGACAGAGAGAGAATGAGAGCGAGAGAGTGCCAGTAGTTGTAGTGCTAGTAGTGGTAGTTGTGTTTGTGGTGGTGGTGTTGTTGATGGTAGTAGTAGGTTAGCAGTTGCAGGATTGGAGGTTGAAAGGTTTTTGTGATAGTAATCAAGGTTATTATAGTTACCATCCATCCATCCATTATCCAGACCGCTTCTCTTCACAAGGGTCACAGGCATGCTGGGGCCGATCCCCGCTGTCTTCAGGCAGTAGGCGGGGTACACACTAAATTGGTCGCCAGACAATCGCTGATTATAGTTAACGAAACCAAAACAACAACAAAAAAAAAATAAATAAAATGTAAACATTTACGTTGACAAACTAAAATAAAAAATGAGAATACATTGAAAAATAAAAGAAAACCTTCTGAAATTGCATTTCATGTTTAAAAAACTAAATAAAACTAACTATGAGAATCACAAAGATATTATTGGTTTTAGTCTTTGTTCATTATTTTGGCACAAGCTTCCCCGGTTTATTTAAAATGTATTCATTTTTGGGATTATTCTTCAGCCGTACAGAAGAAACAAGCTCAAACAGTCATTATGGGAATTTGGGAGATTAATTGATCCTTTATTAATAGTAGTGGTTGTAGAAGTGATAGCGGTAGTTGTGGTGGCGGTGACGGTGTTAGTATTGGTATCAGTATCAGTATTAGTATTAGTAGTTCTAGTACTGGTACTGATGGTAGTAGTCTTTTGCCTTTTAGTCAAACTCTTGAGGCATTTTATTCCTTTTTTTGGCATGGTCCACCATTTTTGTATTTCTCACATACACTTACAAGCACGTGAGTCTGTGGCCTCTCTCTCTCTCTCTCTCTTTCTGTCGCTCTCTCTCTCCAGGCCCTCTCGCAGGTGGTCCGTCCGCAGAGCCAGATTGAATATTTCATAGGAGACGAGCACACCCCTGGACGCTATCATTGAGGCCACATGTCGGCCCTGTGAAATACACGGACTGCCAGACCTCCTCCGACGCCACCCCACAGCCGCCATCTTGGCTCCACCGTGGGCCTCCTAATTAAAAGCCAACCGCGGCGAGTGCAGATGTTGGCAGCTGTGTTTAACCCCTTCCTTTACAGCCAGTCTTGTATTGGAGCGAACGATAATACAGTGAACAGTTGACGAATCACAATTTTTATTTTCGGTGAAACGTAACCTGAAAATCTCACGTCTTACTCTGGGCCCGCAGCGCGCCACCTGCCACCCGCTAACCACTGGTAACACCCAAAGATTTTTCATTGCCATGTTATTTACGGGCTTGTTGAAGAGGTATCAGAGGCAGCGATTGAGGGGAATGAACTTCTAAAAAAATAGGGTTATGGTTTTCAAATTAAGGCTTTGAAGTAGGGTTTTAAATTAGGGTTTCACGTTAGGGTTTCTGACTCGGTTTAGGTTTAGAAGTAAGGGCTTCAAAATAAGGTTAGGGTTAAAAGATAGGGCTTCAAACTAGGATTAGGGTTTAGAAGTAGCGTTTAAAAGTTTTCTATGTTGAAAAAAATTGGTTCTTTACTGCATGCGCAGAATGATTTTCTACTGTGAATGCATATAAAGGTACATAAACAGATTGTTAAAACAGTGCCTTTTAACACGGCAACAACTTTGTGAATTAAAACAGAACAGACCCAAGCGGAAAAAAAAACATCAAGATTTATTTAGCGTATTTTCTGGACTATAGAGCGCCCCTAGTGGTGAAAGAAAAATCCACAGAAAAGAAGCACCGTTGTATTCGCGGCATGGTTCAAAATCTAGGGAAAAAGTAGCGGTTTGAAGTCCGGAAAAGACGGTAGATAGGGTTTTCAAACTAGGGTCGGGCTTTAGAATTAGGTTTTCAAACAAAGGTTACAGTTTCAAACAAGAGTTAGGCTTAAGAAGGGTACAGTACAGTAGGGTTTCAAAATAGGGTTTGAAATTAACACTGGCGTTTCAAACTCGGGTTTCAAACATGAAGTAGGGTTCCACGTTAGGATTTCATGCTGTACTAAGTGATAATTATTGTTATACTGCGCTGTGAGAAAAGTCTTCTTAGCGAAGTACTGAGCATCCTTTGTCACTTTAAGGTCCATTTCATGCTCTTGTGTTAGCATGACACTTTTCCTCGATCCTATCACTGACTCCCTTCACAAAATAAATCAAAACAAAGCCTGTTTATTCTATATTTTATGTCATAAAAGAAGACTGGTAATACCTGAACTGCTTTTGCCATTTTTCTTTTATAGAAATAAAGATGTTAAAGTGACGGGGGGGGGGGGGGGGAATCCATTTCACCCCTAAAGAGAGCATCTTGAAGCTGTTAGCAAACCATTCCAGATCCTAAACAGAGCAGTTGAGAGTGTGTACATCTCCCTAATTGTACATTTATGTACAAGCTCCACCACGTCCCTCTATTCTCTCTCTATTCCGGCATGCAGCAGGTGAAAATACACAGATGAAGCTCTGCGCTGCACCAAACACACCACGCACGTCATCCCGACTGCTTACTCGTGTTGTCGCGTTGGTGCGCGGGGACAAATGGAGCTCGGCGTCTACGGGGGCAATAATTCTCTCCGAATATAAAGCGCACTGCGAGGGGGAGCAGGTGAAAGGAGAGTTGTCGCTCGCCCAGGGTCCGTATAATGTTTTAACACACAAGCCCAATAGGGACCCAGCGTCAATAATGCTGTCAGCACCTCATGTGAGTGCGGGCTGCGTGCCGTGACGTCAACATCCAGCGTCCATGGGAGAGAGAGCAAAGAAAACACACAAAGGAAGCTCTAATCCCATACATCACACATGCTATTCTAATAGAAGACTTACATTATTTAGCTACATGGGAAGGGGCAATGGAACAAAAACACGTCAGTTGGAGCAGTAGTCGAAGTGGTAGACAGTGGGCGTGGTGTAATGGTGGTGCTGGTCGTGAAAGGGGTTGCGGTAGTAGTGATGTAAACTGTAGTGGGATTGGTAGTAATAGTAGAAATAGAAGTGGTGGTCAGTCAAGGCCTTCTCTGCCGGCCTATCATAATCAAGAAATCATGATCATATTCTTCATATTGATGTCATATTATATCCTAATGTTGTATTTTTAGGTGAGAGTTTTTATCCAATCAGAATTCAGCTAGCTCGTGTTGCCAGGCAGATTTCACAATAGCGGTAGCACGTACGACTAAGGCCTTCAGATACAATCGTGAGGGTGTCTGTTTTGTCAAAGTCAATGAGATTTCAGAATTGATAGACAGTTGCGATAGCCAATCAGATCACGACTTGGTTACAGTGAACCGTCTCTCTGGCCTTACCCTGACCGTGATGAACGCGTCTTATGATTGGATACTCACTCCTGAGTAGGCTATACGGAATCAACACACCTGGAAGTCGTATCTGGCGATCGTTTGACAATCTAAAATATATTCGTGCTTTTTAAAAAACAAAAAAAACAAAACACAATTTCCGAAGGAGGGAAAAGCGTGGATTTGATTGCAGATACACTTGTGCGGCCATTTTCAAGACAGACCTTTAAAGAAAAGCTAGGTCGTCCAACAGTCACCCAGTACTGTGTAAGTGTTTCTGTATATTGTTTGTCCAGCCGTGGTGCAATAAATGAATGTAATATGAGGGGGATTTTTTCAAGTCGGACTAATGTAATACGTGTGAAATGCACTGAGTGGTAGTGTCAGTAGCAATAGTGCTAGTGGTCTGGTTTTCTGGTGTCAACTGTGTATGTGTTCGTATCATTAACTTGTGTTTTAATGTACTGCTTTCACTGTCTTTGTCATAGAATTTTTGCTATTATATGTTTTACTGTATGTAAAGTGCTTTGTAACAGCTCCAGCTGTTGTGAAATGCGCTATATAAATAAAGTTGCATTGTATTGTTTTGTAATGTATGGCATTAGTGGTAATGGTAGTAGTGGTGGTAGCAGTGGTAAATGCAGTGGTGTAAGTGGTAGCGGTAATGGTAGTCGTAGTGGAAGGAGTGGTGATAGTAGTGGGAGTAATTAGTAGTATTTGTATTAATTGTGGTGGTAGTATTATTAATAGTAGTTGCAGTGATAGTGGTGTTAGTAGTGGTAGTCGTGATTCATCAACACTATAAAAATAAACTTTTCATTTGGGATATACTAAAATCTGAAGCAACTCAAACATACATTCTGCATATCTTACGTGGCTCTTGTTTGCACGCGAGATGTAAATATTGTCCGCAAATGATCCACTGCATCCTATAGAGTGCAAAAAACATCAACCTATACTTCCTTACTCTATTTTTGTTCGAGTAAGCAAACATATGTGTTTGGATAGCAATCATCCGCCTTCTGCATGTAGCTGAAAAACATAAAAGTATGTTTGATTGGGCTCGGGCATGCAAACACCCTCAGCTTATTTACTCCCAAAATCAAGCATGAAGACATCTATTTGTGTATATCTCCTGAGCTGCTAAAAACGCTTCAATGTCAGCCATGATTGATCACAAACAGCATTCACTCATCACCCACGACAGCATTTACTTCTAATTTGACGGAGCCATTTATTTGTCTGAAGAGGAAATGGGGTTCACGACTATATTATATTACAGGGATGGCCACTACTTAAAGAAATATGGTGCGTAATATACCCATTTTTAAATGAGATTATAGTCAATTTTTTTAACCCAAAAATAGTAGCAATAAAATATTATTATATATTCTAACTAAATAACAAAGCGACTGTTAATAGATAACTGTTGATAGATTTGTATTATTATTATTAAACAATATAGAATCCATATATTGTTTTCGTTTGTCAAGATCGGAGCACATGTATTCAAAACATTTGCCCAACTTTGTATTAAAGTTAGCTTAGTGTCTAAGACATAACGAGAAACCCCATTGACAAATGAAGAATAGCATTAGCGTCGCAGTGTTGTAACCCTTCAAGCAGTGGATATTTGTACACATAGATGGCTAATATATACAATACTCAGAGGCATGTATTCTTTCCCTTCTGCAAAGAATGATAATACTGTAATAATGTAATAATAATGTAATAATAATATGCACCTTATGAAACGATTGTTACTCTCTGCTATTGTACTAAACCCAGGTGGACAAGGCACGCACACCAGTAAGAGTAGACAATAATCATTGAATTAAAGCAAAAAAAAAAAATGTGGCAGATACTGTTTTATTCTTTACATTCTATTTCATTATGTGTCCTAGCTATATGTTTTTATTAAGTACAACATGGTAGCATACTGCTTATTAAAAAACATGTTAGGATTTTTTTCCAAGATAACTTAAAAAAAACTACGAAAGGCAAACCACACCCCAAACAATTTAAAAATTAATTAACCAATGTCTTAGAGTGTAGCCTAGCTTTATCCAAGTATCATTCACATAGCTGCTACAATCGTAGGCCCAGCTGATAGTCAATAGTGTGGTGCATTAAATGGTTCTAAAAAGTTCATAAAGAGCCAACTTCAAGGTTTGTTGTCTCCCCACTCGAGTGGAGATGTCCTCTGGGTGTTGCGAGGAGAGTGAAAGGTGAGGCTATTCTTCACAGCGAAGATGGCCAAACATGTTTGCTCATGCCATGGAGGGATGTTGTGTTTTCAAAGGAGTAGCAGGACAAGGAGGAGGAAGAGTAGTCTGTTGGCCACATGTCTCCTCGGTGTCTCCCACGTCTCCTTTAAGATGATGCTTAAACATGGAAGCCGGAATGAACGTGTTTTGGTCTTTGCGCAGCCTTTGCGTCAACTCTGACCTCCAGTCACTTAATCATACAGTCAGACTAATGAGTTGAGATCAATAGTTATTAATCACTGCCTGTTGTCCACAAATACACATAAGAATTCATTACCATATTTTCGGGACGATAAACCGCTACTTTTTTTTCTAGATTTTAAACTATGTGGCTAATACAACAGTGTGGCTTTTCAGTGGATTTTTCTTTCACCATGAGTCTGTTCTGTTTTAATTAGCAAAGTTGTTGCCGTGTTAAAAGACACTGTTTTAACAATCTGTTTATGAACCTTTATGTGCATTCACAGTACAAAATAATTCTGTACATGCTGTAAAAAAAAAATTTTTTTCAGTTTATAGCCTGGTACGGCTTGTATATCATTTTTTTCCCCAAAAAAGAGTTGTTGCCGTTTATATACAGGTGTGTCTTATAGTCCAGAAAATACAGTAATCTGGTTTAGCCAGTTATTGCTGATGCTCATATATGTATGCTTGTTGAAAAGTTTAATTTAATTATTTAAAGTCGGTTACAGTCAACTTGCATTGGGACTGACTGGCTCAGTGACCTCCTAGATCCACCAGATGATTAAAAAAAACAAACAAAAAAAAAAAATAACGTGTGGCAGTTGGTGGGCTGGTTAGTTAGTTCAATAGTCAGTCACTGAGCTGGTTGATTGGATGGTCAGTTAGTTGGTTAGTCACTTCTGTCAGTCAGGAAATCATTTATTTATGTTTGGTAGGTATAGTCAGTCAGTCATGTAGTCAGTGAGTGAGTCGCTCATTTAGTCACCAAATTAATAAGTTATTTAAACAGTTAATTAGTCACCACATTAGATCAGTTAAAGAGTCAGTCAGTTGCTGAGTCACTGATTTAGTTATCTAGGCAGTCAGTTTGTGTCATTAAGTCCGTAGTTAGTTAGTCAGTGAGTTAGCCAATACAGCCATCTTGATTTGGAGCTGCCAACCAATCAAATCCAGTGTTCCTTCTTTAGCCTGTGTCCATTCCGGGATGAGAGGAAGCAGCGGCACAGGGGGTTTAGGCACTCGTTAGTGAACTTGTCTGTCTCCTGTCAGTCTGCCGTCATGCACACATGGATATGCGCTCCCTTCGAGCCCTCTTCCACCTCTGTACGCTCGGAACACACATGTTTTGATTGCTGACGGCCTTGTCAGGAGTCAAGTAGAGCCTCTTAAAATGTGGCCCCGGGCCAAGGGTCATCCACTAATGAGTAAAAGCTTCTCCATTGTCGTCAAGGAGGGAGCAGGGAAATGTACTCGCTAGGAGGTGAGCTGGGGTGGGGGGGGTGTTTGGGTTAGACGTGTGAATCGATGGACGGTGGCAGGGGAGAGAAAGCTGAAAGGGCCTTGACACAGGGGGTGGTGTCAGGAAGTGGTGAGCCAAGAGGTGAAATCTCAGGTGAGAATAGGTGACAAAAATAAACCTTTTTTTTTTTTTTTTTTTTGCCTCCTCGGGCTTTCAAACACAAATGAAGAAACTTCATAACAGGATGTCACACTTACTCAGGTGGAAAGGAGGGGGAAACTACTTTAGTTGGATCAACAACACGGCAAGATCGGCAAAAATGACGAAAAGGATTCTAACTGGTATTCTGAGTCGAGATAGGGAGAAGAAGTCATCGTGTGGGCTGGTAGCGGAAGGGCATGTCGTAGGACACACAATGGGGGTGACTGGCTAAGACATCGGTTGAATAAAAATGACTCATGACATAAGTGACCAAATTCGCTGGACGCATATTTGGAGATCTGGCTCAAACAAAATTGAGAGCGATGTTATTATAACTGTTAACGTTGTGTGACACAGGTGACAGAAATAGCAAATTGGCTACAGGTGAAACGTAACAGATTAAAATGGTTTATCTTTCTTGACAAAGGTCATAGGAAGTGCGGGTAGCATTTTGGCGAAACTGATTAGAGATATTTAACAAAGGTAACAAAGATGCTGGAAGGGCTAGTACAAAATAGGCAGTGGTGGGAGGTCAAGGCCTTCTTTGCTCACGAACATAATCAATAAATTATGATCATATTCTTCACATTGATATCATATTATATCCTAGTGTTGTATTTTTAAGTGAGATTTTTTTTTTATCCAATCAGAATTCAGCTAATTCGTGTTGCCAGGCAGATTTCATAATACCAGTAGCAGGCACTATTCGTCCGAGGCCTTCAGATACAATCGTGCTGGCGTCTGTTCTGTCAAAGTCAATGAGGTTTCAGAGTTGATATGCAGTTGCGTTAGCCAATCAGATCATGACTTGGTCACAGTCAGCCTTCTCGCTGGCTTCACGCTGAAGGATACTCACTCGTGAGGGGGCAGCGCTAAGCGGAAGCAACACAAGTCATAACTGCGACCCTTCGAAAATCTAAAATATATTCTTGCTTTGTAAAAACCACAATGCCAAAGGAGGGAAAAGTGTGGATTTAATTGCAGATACACTTTCGAGGCCATTTTCAAGACGGACCTTTCGAGAGAAGCTAGGTCGTCCAACAGTCAAGTGTCTTTCTGAATATTATTATCTATATTTTGACTGATTCATTTATATTCGACATTATCATTTTAGATTCTTTCGTTATCTCATTATTTTTCCCACCGTGGTGTCATATATGATGGTGTTATGAGGGGGATTTATTTAAGTTGGACTAAGTAGGACTTCACTGAAGGCCTACGTGCAAAATGCACGGCCCGCCACTTAAAATAGGCTTAGACAATGGTGCAAGCTGATTTGTGGCAATGGTTTATCATTCAATACGCAGGTGACAGGAAGTCATATCAACAGTCTGGCCAAGACACAGGGCTAACAGTACTGATTTGAACTCTTTTCGGTGAGAAGTCATTTGGACGGAGAAAACAGCGCAGCCAGACTGATTACATGTGTTGACCTTCCAAGCCGCAGGTGCCAGACGTGCAAGTAACATCATCTCCAAGACACAAGAAATTGTCTAAGCCACAAGGGAAAACTACTCTTCTGAACGCTTTCCCTTCCAAGAAATAGCATACCTCCTTAAAACACAGGTGACAAAAGTTGCCGGAAGGGCAGGTAGCTGACTGTGGGAGACATCGGGGGAACCAAAATAATTGGAACGGTTTACCTTCATAGTCATAAGTCAACAGAACTGCAGAAATACTAAATAATCCAAGAACATGCAACATAACATATCAGTCTTGTTTTGTTTTTTTGACAACTGAAGTCTGTGGATGTTGTCTGGACTTGTCTGCAGGACCACACAGCCTGATGACCACCCCCAAATTAAAAGCCCCTTTTGGCTGTTTTGGTGTCCAGGTGGTCCTCGTGACACTTCATCCACTTCATTAGGTAGATCTACATAAACTGCTTGAAGGGGTTACCTTAAGTCGGGTGTCCAAGCATCTGGATCTGGACGGAGACCTGAACTTTGAAAATAAAATGAAATGAAATGAAATAAAATAAAATAAAACAAAATAAAATAAAATAAAATAAAATAAAATAAAATAAAATAAAATAAAATAAAATAAAATAAAATAAAATAAAATAAAATAAAAAAATACAATACAATCAAATACAATAAAAACAATAACAAAATTAAAAAAAATAAAAACAGAGACCTAAACTTTGAAAATAAAATAAAATAAAATAAAACCAGAGTAACGTGTCAATCATTAAAGCAGCACCACTTATTTTTAAAGTCTGAAAAAAAGGGGGCTACCAACTAATTTTTTTCCAATGCTGCGATAATATTGATTTATCTATGTTATCATATTTTTTACTAAATACATACAGATATTTATTTGTATCTTTTACTTTAATTAAACAATTTCTAAGTAACATTTGGCTAAGAATATGTTTTCTGGAAGGCTTTTAAGTCCCACGCCCCCAAATCACCGCATGAGTGTGTAGGCTACATCTGTGTGCATGCGTGTGTGTGTGTGTGCGTGCGTGTGTGTGTTTGCATTACCAATGGTGGGCTGTTTGAAGGCGCTCTCCAAGGAAGCCTTATTTTTCCCCCTGTGCATTAAATGAGCTCATCCAGATGTCACCAAGATTCCCCTGCGCAGAATGTCTTCTCCTATGTTTAGACAAGAAGAAGAAAAGAGAATGAACATGTTCCAATTAGAGATGGCTAAACAGTTAATGTAAAAGAAACTAAAGCTAACATTTACAAGCCGTGGAAAAATTTCCCTTTTGATGGCTTGCCGTTAAATTCCGGATCCCAGAGTGCACTGGGAAGACTCTCGACTGACCTCCCTGTGGATGAAGCGACTATGATTTTTTTGGGGGGGAGGGGATGCAGGCCTGCATCCTAACAGCCAGGGAGACACAAAACAAAAGGTCAAAGTTTAGGTTTGCGAAAGACTGATCATGATCCTGATTTGAATCAGGTGTGTTGCAGTAGGTATGCATCTAAAACTGACCGGATAGGGGATCTCGAGAACCGGACTTGGGCACGCCTGGATTGGACGATGTACAGTATTCTGTATCATTACTCCGCCACTGACGGACCAAGTGGACTGGCTGACGTTCCTAAAACAGAGGTGACAAACTTTAATTTTGAAGCGATAACATAATGGTGGTTAAAATAACAATGGAGGAGTGACGGACTGACTGACAGATTTGCTTGGTTTGAAATGGCCCGGCTGCTTCCCAATGACAAACGACGGACTGGCAAAAAATACAGATTAGTAAATTGTCGGTACAGATTATTTATTATCAATAATTTTTTTTCATACTTTGGCACCTTGTGGGCTTCGTAAATATGTGTATAAATGACAGTCTCCACTTTCTTTTTGTGCTGCTCTGCGTCTTATTTTAGATAAAATTTGTCCCCTCATTGTCACATCATGATTTGCTTGAAAAAGTTTGCTTCAAAATGTCCGACCTCTGCAACTCGCAAAGAGCCACACTTGAGCTGTGACCTCATTTGGGGCGGCGGAGTGCAAACAATTATCCCATTAGTGCTGCCGCTCACCTTTTTTTTTTTTTTTTTTTTTTTGCCCGTGATTCCCACATTTGAAGAGGATCACAAAAAGACAGACGGGGGGTGGGCGGCCCCCACACACCTGGACAGGCCGTGAGGGGGCTTCAAAGCCACTCCGCCACCTGTGGAACACAGCCGAAGAGGCTTAAATGTTAAGTGTAGTGACTGGAGGCCGACTTATCTGCATAGACCAAACAAACACTTAAACACACGTATAATCCACACACGGAGCTCCATGGTGAGGCTTGGGAACGAGTGGGTGCGGGGCTGCTGTGTAGGAGCTGTTTGAAGCCAGCTGTCTCAACCTGACAGCCTGTTGTTTTAGAGGCCTTCGCTATGGCCGAAGGGGGCCGAAGGGAGAAAAACAACACCAGGAATGTGTACAAGTCAGGACCCAACAGTAAATCCTTCGTCCGCTTCCTTTCTCCCGACGCCCAACGACGGGAGAGCGGGGCGGCAGGAGAAAGGGGGCGAAGGGCTGAGGTGGGGGTCCAAGGGAGGACGGAGGCGGATGGATGTGGGAGCGCCGTCATTGGGATCGCTTCAGCCATTTACTGCTCTCCGCCACGGTTATCAAAGTGGAAAAGTTGAGCGAAGTTGAGCAAAGCTTGCAGGTAAAAAAATGGCTGTCCATTTCAGCTGCTAAAATGCACGCTTGATTGGGTTTAAATCTGAGGATTGACAACTTTAGCCCAGTGGATTGGCCAAGCACCAAAGTCAATTTTTGTTACTGTCTGCTTTAGGGGTTATGTTCTACAGTTTCACGTTTTACATGTAAACTGCAAACTCTATGGGGTTTATGTCTGAGGATTTACAGATTTATACCAGTGCACTGGCCGAGCATTGAAGTCGATTTAAATTGTTATTTTGGGTTGTCTGGTTGCCATTCACTGAATTACTTTTTTCCCATGGACAAAAAACAAGCACCACTGTGCAACAAACCCGTTGATGCTTGGGGGGAGGATAAAGGTGTGCACTGGCCGCGGTCATGACCCACAATGTTTGCGATTCCCTTCGAGGGGGCTATAGATGTGGACTTTCCAAAAAAAAAAAAAAAACCTGTGCACTGTACCAAAAAATTGTTTGGTCCAGTAAAAGCGCCATCCATGGATATGAATTGTTTGAACATGGCCTTTGTGGCCTTTTCCGCTACATTTCAAGGGACTCTCTCCTGCTATGATAGCCGCCATGTCTAAATTTTTTTTTTTTGATGAGAAAGTCTCCCCATCCATAAAAACCATGCTCTAGTCTACTGTGACTAGACTGTTTATATGCGTGAAAAGAGAGCAGCACAAAACCGGAAACATGTGAGCAGTCTTTGTTGACGGTGCCAATAAATGGCGCTGTGGCAAATTGCAGCCAGTTGTGGAAGGAAAAAAATTTGAAGGGTTGTTTAGAGTGTACTAGACAATATTTTCTGTCTATTGAATTCCGGGGTCTTTTGGTTCCGGGTTCGTTAAATCGAGTTTGTTAAACTTTATATTTCCCATGTAAACTATAAAGAGATTCTGTCTCGAGATTTTGAGTCGATGATGAAGTTGCCAGGAAAAAAATAATGCTTATTTTGGTTCTTGCATCACAATTTAAGACCAAATCATGTGCAAGATTGTTTCTGTTGGACCAGCGCAAAGGGATTTTCCAAAGCATGTCGTCTTCGCTTAGCACACGGTGTGCCTACGATGTTAGCAGAAATGGATCCAGAAAATAGAAACCCCGCCACAGTTTGTCTTGAGCCACAGGTGCTTCCAACAAGCTCATTTACCGGAGTCTTTTTTTTCTTTCTGGATCTGGATTTTCTATCTCTGAATGTTTGCCACAGAGTTGCTCAACTGTATTACAATGCGACGTAGCAGATAGGAGCTGAATGGCAACTCAAGTTTCATGGCCTCTCAAACTTTTTTGCTCTATGGACTTTTTTTTTCCCCTAGCACCCCCTTATAATCCCATTGCCATTTCTAAACATTTTTAAAAAGCCAAATTTCGAGAAAATGACTGTAGTCTGGTCTTTTGCAGGTAAAATGCATACTCTGTAGGGTCTAAGTCTGGATACTAATCAACATCTTCCAGTGCACTGGCCAGGCACCAAAGTCTTTTTCAGTTCTCATTCATTTTGGAATGGTTCTCCCTTGTTGTTTTTGTAGCGTTCCAAGATTCGATCGCAACATTATAGAATCCAAGACATAGTTTAGTTCTTCACCATAAGTCGGTATTTCCTTTTTAAATCACATGACATCACGATTTATTGTAAATACTTTTGCATACCCCCTAGCTACGCCTACCGTACCCCAGTTTGAGAACCACTGCTGGACAGTATATGTGCACACGTACGTGCATGCGTGTGTGTGTCATGCCCGGAAAGGCTTGAAGCAGAAGCGGTCATTAGGAAGTCAGACCTTCTGGAGTGTATTATGGGCTGGGTACTGTAAGCCTTACATGCACAACCTGTTATCACCATCAGGGCTGACAAGCGAGGAAAAGATGGAAATCAAATAAGCGTACGACCAGCCTTTAAACAGCAGACGTGTTCTTGCGCTGTTGACGACGTCGTCGGATACAATCGTCTGTCAGTCACATCAAATATACGCAGGGGGAGTCTGGGTGGGCTTGGCAGCGAGTGCTTTGCAGCAGCATCAGAAGTATGCAGAAGTAGGCAAGCAAACAAGGTCCACCAGAGACCTCATCTGCGATTTGTATCTTCAGCTCCACAATAACAGACTTTTCCAGGTTTTGTTTGGCAGTCCGGGAGGCACAGGTTGAGTGGCGAGAACCCAAAGTAACCTGGATTCGTGCAGCCTTAAAAAAGTGTGGCCATTAAATAAAATGGCTGATTCTTTTCACGAAAAATTGATTTTCCATTTTGCTTGTAGACACAAACAAAAATGACAATGGGATTGTTTTTAAAAAATATTTTTATGGATTTAGCCCCTTCAGTTTCCTTATTAGTAGGTAAAACGCATGCTCTACTGGGTTTAAGTCATACAACTTTCTACTAGCGCACTAGCCAAGTACCAAAGTCTGTTTCAGGTTTGAGTCATTTATTCTGGGAGGTTTATTTTCGTCTCCTCTTTAGCAGGTAGAATGCTTGCCCTGTCTTTGGGGTTTAAAGCAAGAGATTGACAGCTCTCCCCCAGTGCACTGGCCAAGCATCAGCCTATTTGGATTATAGTAAAGTCGAATAGGAAAATAGGAGAATTGTGATATTAGGCTGGTGAAATTGTATAACTGTTGTTGGCAGAAAAATAAAATCATCCTGCCTGTAGTGGGCTTATTTTTGATTTAGCAGCTGGTAGAGCGGGAAGGAATTGCCGGATGGCCGCCATGCTGCTTCTCCTGCTTTCATTTACAACGACCGGATAGTTGGCGGCGATGGTTTCCAGCAAGACTTTAAAAATGTTATCAATAAAACAAAAGTAAATGAGTTTGGTTGTGAGTTAAAAAATGTGACTTTTTTTTAGAGCTTTTGTTGAGCACAGGTGCATTGCCAGCGAGATGGAAAGATAAATAGCACAAAAACAGGCCAATATCGAAATTTGGGTCTGCACAGTTACAGATTTTCTTGAAGAAATCTAACGTTCATGCAGTGGTTCTCAAAAAGTGGGTTGGGGGGGCGTGTGACACTGGGGAACATGCTTTTTTCCCGCTGTACTACAATAAAGTGTAATTGCACCTCCAATCCAGTAGTAGGCAGTAGCGCTCTCAGTACCCATTGTGAGCAGCGAGTATTAACTCTATGGTGTAAGTTTGTTTCATGAAATGTTATGATTTATAGTTGCAGTGGGGTGGGGGTGCGAAATGTTTTCTTCTTGGAATTCCTGCTCTTAAAGGTGGTTACCAGACAAAAAAAAATAAGACACATCGGTAAGTGTTCATTGGTCGAATTTGTCATGTCAGTCAACATTTATTCTGCCACTGAGCTGTGGTTTGCGTTTCTATTTTCATCCTGTGCAGTCTTGTCACTGGCTCATTATTAATCACTATGAATCATCATCTGGAGATTAACAAACAGATTTAACATGAATTTCAGTCTGTGTATTCTTCCTGCGTTCGCTTATGATTTAGCATGTATTTTTCTGACTACTTAATCTGCGTGTCACAACCAAGATAACACGACATGACATCATCACAGGCGCATCGTAATTGGTTGAATGGGGGCGTTAGGAAATGATGAGTTGAGTTCCCCATGGCTGCCACGCGTCAAGTTTGTGTGTGCTGTACCAATCGAGCTCAAAGGATTCTTATCACGTTAAAAGAAGGGACGCACCACCGCACTGCTGTCGGTCGGAGTGTGCAGCTGGGACAACAGAGTGACGACAAGGGAGAGGCTGCTCACCACTCCTCCCTGTTCCTCACCCTCTGTTTTAATCACAATTTTTGTGAGCCTCCGCAGTGTTTGTCCACTCTCCTGGAGGCCATGAAAACTTTTGAAGCCACGCACCCCAAAAAAAAAATGTGATAGAGTTGGCGCGCCCCCCCCCTCCTACATACACAAAAAAGCTCATTGAAAACTTGATTCTTGCCAATAATAATTAAAACGTGATCAAAGCAAGTGAAAAAAATGATTTAAAATTTGATAGATTCAATATAGTTGGTGCACCCCCCCTCACCTGCACACACATTAAAAAAAAAGATCATTGAAAATGGATTATTGCCAATAATTATTATAACATGATCAATGCATGTGACAAAAAAGATTTAAAAATTAATAAATTCAATAGAGTTGGTGCACCCCCCACCTGCACTGAACCTTTAAAAACAGTAACAAGAATGCACTTTGACTGCCAATTATCAAGCAAACATGATCAAACTGGAACAAAATAATGCACAAATACCCTTCCAAATTGTTGGAGTTCAGTCTATTTATAGCCAAGTGTCATGCAAGGGATTGGGTTGAATGTCAAAATAATCAGAAATTGCCACAGTTGGCGCACCAAATCTGTCCCACGCGCTCCCATTAAGAAAAAAAAAAAAATCATATTTATCTCCAATTATCATGCAAAAATGTAAACACGTGACAGAATAATCCAAAAATCAAATTGGAGTTCGCGCACCGCCTGTCCCATACTCGCTCCGAAAGTCGAAACCAACCATAAGTGTCCATAAATCATCCGAGGACCCAAAAAAAATTCAGCATCAACCCTTTCAAGCAGACAAAAATGAATTATGTGACAACCTTACACACAAGCGAATGTATCCACTAAAAGAAAGCACATTTAAAGCCAATAATCATGCAAATATGATCAAAAACTGAAAAATAATCCAAGAATCATGACAGAGTTGGCGCACCCACTGTTCCGCAACCCACCCTACATTTAATCTCAATTTATATCAGGCCTCGGCCGAGCTGGGCCTCTGTCCCGGAAGCTATAAAAACAAAAAAGCACTTGCGACATGAAAGAAGAATTGCCGCCATTAGCAAGAGGAAGCTCGATACCTGGGAGGTGATGTTTGAATGACGAACATTACATCGAATTCCAAATTTAGCTCAGTAAAACACCCACCTGGGGAACATTCCTGCCTTGAAAGGTTTATTTAGTTATCTCTCCACATGTCCCGTAAGGAAATATACTGTTCAGTAAACTGAGCTGATACAAACCAGTTGTCGGCGTACGACAGTGAACATATTTCCATGCAACTGTGGAGTCTACTTTGCCAAAAGTGGATGGCTGGATCTCCTGTTTTATGGTTTGCCATTTAGTTGACTTCATCAATTTAAATTGTGAGTGTGAGCCACCATTGGTTCCAAAGCAGGTGTGGTCAAAGTTTTATGATACTGGCATTCTTTTGTTTTAATGACCTGACGTTTAAAAGGAAGTGTTTCGGCACTATTGACGCGTGTTGCCGAGCAGATTATAGAAGTGGTGTTGTTGCTTCGAGTTGTTCATAAAAGCTTGCGTTGTGGAATACGCCTTGCTGTCTGTTGACGCCTTTAGACATAATGCCACAGAAAGTTAAAAGAAGATAAAGAAGGAGAGGAATGCAATGTCATTTGAGAAAAAAAAAACAACCTTTTCCTTTTCATCTGCTTCTGTATGCCATCAAGACCGTTGCGTGAATTTAAAATGTATTTTGGGGTGTGAAGACTTTGGAACCGATTTGTTGTCTTTACATTATTTTACATGTGAACTATTTATTTGGTTTGAGTACGATTTTGTATTAGTCAGACTATTTGGACAGATTAATCAAAACTGAGGTTCCACTGTACAATTTATTTGCAGAAATGTTTTTAGAACTGGACAGTTCAAATAATTCGGTCCAATTTGTATTAAAGTTTTATGTGTAATACATTTGGACTGAAACACTATTAAAATACTTTTTTTTAAAAAAAATTTCCCATCATTTTAAGGTGGTACTTGGAGTAAAAAGTTCAAGAACCACTGCAGTAAAGTACAGTATATGCTCCAGCGTGTGTGTCTTTTTACAGAATACGCTCCGCTGCATTCATGTGGATAATTATAACTTTATAGCGATTTTTTTTTTTCCCTCCCCTCCCTTCTTTACGACCACATCTGCAGCCGAGGCAAATCGGCCGGGGCCAAACTAGTTTTCTTTCTCTTTCGCTGTTTCCATCCCATTTTTATCTTCCTCTCGGACCCGGACCACCAACGTGAGGTGGGACCAGAAGGAGTCACAATTCCAAAAACGTCACTGAAGCTAAGTTTCTGTGGTTCCCAAATAAGAGATGTGTATGTGTGTTTTTTTTTTTTTAAATTGGCAACACGGTGAAAAAGTGGTTAGAATGTCTGCCTCACAGTTCGAAGTTTAAGTCATGAGCGTTTCCTCTGAGCACTTCCTCCAACATTCCAAAAACATGCATTGTCGGTTCACGGAAAACTTGAAATCAGGGATCACCAACTCCGGTCCTCTGTTTTTTTTTTAGATGTTTCCCTCCTCTAACACACTTAATTCACATGATCAGGATGGTTTTCAGGCTTCTTCAGAGCTGATCATTTGACTCAAGTGTGTTGGCAGAGAAAAACAGACTTTCTGGCACTGAATTTGACAACGCTCTCAGATAGGAGGGTTCAGATTTTGGCCGTCAATACGTGTAATGAAGTATTGCTTATTTACGTAATAAAGTCAAGTAAATTACAATTTCTAAAATGACTTATTTTTTTTGTACTATCGCGTAGTAATCCCGAAATAAATACATTTAAAATAAACCCTGAATGAAAGCAGACAAAAATTCCTCGTGTGACAGCTTGGCAAATTTGCGACCGGCGCCTTATCATGTCACCAGCACGGTTTGCACCCCTTTCTTTTTGAAAACGCTGTGATTTTTTTTTTTGCCAATAGACTGTAAAGACTCTTACGTGACTTCACCAGATTGAGATCGGACTCTTTCATCAATGACGGCTTAGCGGTGACGAGTGTTCCATATGGCGTTATAACGCTTTTGTGAAAAAGTCAAGACCTAGATGGACGAATCAAAAGTGAATGTCTCCTCTTGTATCTAACTTGTTTTTAACATTTTCTCGAGGCGTACAGTCTCGCAATCAGCCGATGTTTTCATCATTTATTTATTTATTTTTTTATTTTCAGATGCTTCACACGGGCGACTTATCTCCGCGAGGGCCTGCATCCTGCTAAGCGTGGGGATTCACAGCTCGCCGGCCGCTATCTGCACCCTGGTCAACAGATACGTTGGCATGCGGGTCCGATGCCGGCACGAGATCAGACACCGCACTGTGTTGCCCAGCTTGCTAGATTGAAGATACTGGGCGCACCAGTACAGATAAGACGTTAATACATTATTTGGGTTTCACTACACTTAAAACTTCTTTAAGTGACTCAAACATGATGGTAGCATTACTTACAAGTGTCCAAATTTACATAACTTAAATGCCCACGGTGAGTGTGTCGTACGTAATATTTTTGAAAAATACAAGTGTGCTATAGCTTCACTTTGTTTAGTTTCATACCCAGTTGAAGTTTAATGTAAAACTAAATCTAAAACAACACACACACGAAAAAAAAAACAAAGAACACATTGTGTTTTTGAGTACCAGTAATCTGTCTCACATTACGCTAGCTTAATGCTAACCAGAAGGGCTAATGAAACAAGCACCTTTAAACAAAATTGTATTATACATGAACCCATGTCCATTGAATTAAATAATAATACAATATCAGTTTCATTCTTAAAATTATATTATTACTTAATGTTTTGTTAATGTTAAAAGAGCTCTTTTGGTTTTTTTAAGTAGACACATTAAATTTTTTTTCGTTTTTTTGTTTTGTTTTTTTTTGACCAAGACTTATCTTTGTGTCCTAATGGAAGCAGATCTTACAATATATTATCTGTCTTTTGACCGAGAGCATTTGGAGATGAGGATTTACGGCTGCTTATCAGCTAGCATTAGCATTAGCCTTTTCGCATGTAACTTTCAGATGAAAATAGCAGCTTAAATCTCTTTTTTGAAGAATATTTCACAATTATAACTGAAAAAATAGTGAGTTGTGTCACCCTCCACCAAAAAAAAAAACTCAGAAGTTGCGTCACACGTATCGCAAAGCCATCTTGTCCATCCTGAGGTTAAAAGGACCACAGCCTCTCAGTAGTGGTGGCACACACTGTCAAATAAAATCGCGAAACACCAAGCGAAAATCGTGATGCGTAAACGCTCATTACAGAGTGTTTCTTAGCCTTCATCCACTCATTGAGGGTGCGTATCCGCTTGCATCCAATAAATGTCATGACTGGTCGTGTTTATTCGGGGTGAGGGTGGTGGGGTGGCTGACTGTGTTCATTTGAAGTCACCGATGCTTCCATGAGGCTACGTTAGCGGTAGCTTCCTAGCAAAGTTCCTCCAGCCGAGTGGATTAGCGCATGTGAGTCACTTTTAGTCAGTGAGTCACCCGGATGAGGTTTCCCGTATTTTCCCGCAGCTCAAAGGTTCTCGTTAAGTGTCCGCTTCCCTAATTGACCTGCCTTTGATGATCCATGTTAAAGGTTCAGTCTGTGTACTGTCACTTGGCGGGGAGCCTGAACTTACTGCAACCTCACGCAGCCTTCTCATAGACCCCCCTTTTTTTCCCCCTAACCATTACGACAAAGGCCTCTAATTCATGACATTAATATGAAGCCTGCTCCTTATTGGTGATAGTAAGACCGCAGGAAGGTCACATGCAGGTGAATGACTTTCAACTAAGCCAGCTTTTTATGTTGTTTCCCCCGTGAGTCAATGCCAAAACAAGACATTAAAATTCCTGATACACTCACGGGTACACCTGCACAACCTAATAAAGACTTTCACAAACTTTTGAAACCCCCGTACGTACTTAAAACGTGGACAAAGTTCGCGCAGATTCTACAGCGTTACTACGCGTACTCAATTAGGTACATCATGGAATCCAGAAGGGCTGAAACGATTATTCGAATAACTCAATTTGTTTACAAAATTAACGTCAAAGCAAGGTTTGTACATCTTTGTACCACACGAACTAATGTTACTGCAGACTCACTCGTTTAAAAGAACGTTTGGGATCGTTTGACATTTATAAAAGATGATAAAGTGCAGTACTGCTAAGTAGAACTAACATACTAAAAACAGCACTTCGATGAGCAAATTTTATAAAACCTACACAAGTGGTTCAGGACAAATCCAGCGCCCATAATCGCTGCAACAAATGGTAACAAAATAAGCCCTGTCATGACCACATTCATACACAAGCTGATCTGACACCCCAACACTCGGTCCGTAGACTCGCTAGCGGTTAGCGCGTTAAGCTAACTTACGCTCACAACAGCCAACTCAACACTCTGATTCGTCTATTCCTAAACCAATATAGAAAAATTACGAACAAATTAAAATAATAATGTTTTAAAAATAGCGATATTAAAAAAAAAAAAATTGTCATCATACACACTAACATTAAGAGTGATAGAAGAAAATTATGATTGAACTTTATTTATGTAACTCGTTTTTCACAGATTATACGGAATCTATTTCTTTCAGCATTGTTACATGTGTTACTACAGCCTGTGAGGGAATATTTGAAAAAATAACATTTCCTGAAGGTGATGCTAGTTTGCCATTAGCCTGTCAATGGGATTTTACATTGCTAGCATTAGCGCTTTTGATGTTTCTAAATCACACGTATGTCTTGGATTTAAATATTTATTATTTTTATTGTGTGCTTAGTGTTACAGTAAAATCTAACAGGGGTGTTTTTAAATAGCTTAAACATGCGTACAGGGTGAATTTTGCATCCCTGGTAGGAACTTACACGATTTAAACTCATATCTCCAGACACTGCACTGCAGCCTTTCCCAAACTTCCAACATTCAGCAGACAGGAAGAGGAACGTCCCATCTGGACGAGAGTGACGAGGGTGTGTTCTCGCATTTTTATTTTTGCTATTCAACCTCAATGACAGAGTGGCATAAAGTTCACAAGGGTTCAAGTTGGACGCACGCGCGGCCGACATGTTGGAAAAAGTCAATACGCAGCGACAGTAAACAGACGCAAAAAATCACGACCACCTGTGCAACGTGCCACAATGGCTTCCTTTGTCGAAGCCTACGTTGTTGATACAATCGCCACGGCAACGTCAGAGCTGAGCCGCACTGTAATTTAGTCCATGCATTGACTTTTAACGGTTCGCGTAACCTTTAGGTATCACAGTATACCGTACGCTCTCACATATATTTTGGATTCATGCACGCATGATCAAAGCGAGTAGAAATTATAGCCTTGCGTCCTAACTGAGGCCTGGCATACCCTCTCGTGGCTCCGAAATAAATGCAGCCGCAAATGCAAAACAGGCAAATAGGAAAAAAAAAAAGCAAAGAAACACATGTTGCCCTCGCCATGTGCAGCTATTGTCTTTCATTTTTATGCTCGTCTTTTATGTTTTAATTCAAGTAAACACAATTCCTATGGGAATGGATGCCCAATCCCTTCCACTCCAAACAGTGCGCGCCATAAAACATCCTCTCGTTTTTAATATTGACATGTTGATGACTGAAATGTCATTTAGAAATTTTTCTTTTCATTCTCAAGATAATTCTCTTATTCTAATGGTGTGAATTGTGGGAAAGAGCACCTGCTCCCACATTTGGACTTTTTTTTCATTTCATTATCTTTATTCACTTTTTTCAAGTAAGATATTGTCAATTTGAAAAAAATTATGCACATTCACACTGAGTTTTCATCGCATTATCTACCATAAAATCCAATGAATAAAATTCGTAAATTAAAAAAAATATATACATATTTCTCTGTACTTGTGTATAATAAAGGTGCTGGTTTCCTTTATCGTCAGAGTGAATAATATAAATGAATAAAGAATCGAAACATATGGAAAAAATGTCTATGCTTTTAAATCCAGGTTCTTTTCCCATCCGTACGATAAAGGACTTTTAAAGTATTTTTTAAAATCACGTTTTCAAAAATGTTGATCTCACACTGTACACACTTTTTATTTAGCTTGTATTTCATTACTTTGCTTTTAATTCTCTTTAACTTTGTTTGTTACTGCTTTTAAATGTTGAATATTTAATTACAATACGTAGAGCATATTGAGGTACGTTGTATATGAAATGTGCCATAATTCAGTGATTCTAATGTATTTTTTTTTTCCACACTAAGTCCTGCCTGCAGGCAAACGTTTAAGCAATGTGAAAACTTTTTGTTTCTTATTAAGCCCCCAATTCCCAGTGGTGGGCGGTCAAGGCCTTCAAAGCCCTTCTCTGCTGGCCTAACCTAATCAAGAAATCATAATCATATTCATCACATTGATGTCATATTATATCCTAGTGTTGTATTTTTAGGAGAGTCTTTTTATCCAATCAGAATTCAGCTAGCTTGTGTTGCCAGGCAGATTTCATGATACCAGTTGCACGCGCTATTCGTTCGAGGCCTTCAGATACAATTGTGCAGGCATCTCTTCTGTCAAAGTCACTGGACTTTCAGATTTGACAGACAGTTGCGATAGCCAATCAGATCACGAGTTGGTTACAGTTACAGTACTTTTTTTTTTGCTCAAACAGGAGTGTTATTCATGTGATATTTCTGTATTTATTAGAACATTTAACTGCGGAAAAGGGCTCATGTATACAGTTGATGTCATGTATATCTTTCATTGCACTCTCGACATGAAGGTTACCTGCATGCGTGCCTGGATGTTCTTTCCAACTTGTTTTTGTCCCGTCGGGCCCACTCGCACACATCCAGCACGTCAGAGAGGAGATAACGTCTCCACCGCAGACGTGTCGCTATCTGGTTTTGCCTCTTAAACATTTGATGAAGTGATGTTTTCACTTCTCAAAAAAAGAAGCATCATATTTCCAAAGATTGTCACAATTGTTTTTTTTTTTTTCTTCTTCCAGCCTCCGGAGGGAGCGTGAAACAAAACCATTCCGGGGATTCCTGGAGTATTATCTGATGTTGGGACCACCGTGCGTGAGTGCTAACCTGCAGATTTGTCAAAGTATTCCATCAGTGTCTCATTTATCGCTTTTCCGACTGTGCACGGGAAATGTGTGTGTTTGTTTGTACAAATGATTAAATTCCCCTCGTTGATGACATAATTGCGGCCGGCATAATTACATTATGGCAAGTTTTTCCTCCTCAACGACAGCCCGGCTGACCTTTAAGTTTCAGAAAAGCTGTTATTTGTTTACAACATTCATAAATTACTAAACGATCTCCGTGTCCTCGACATAAAACACGATGTTTATCAGATTTTGTGTAATCCATTCCCGCCAGCGTACAATCCTGGGCCTCTGATGAAAGCTTTGAGCAATGTGGGCCATCAGCTCATATTGTTTAATTACATCACCTTGTTATGAGTTCAATGAAATGGGTTTATATTTATGATGAGGACATACAGCCACGGGAATCCGCACCCTATTCGCACAAGTTCAAATGAAAATGCTGAACCTCGATGTTGACATACTCGTAGGGATTTCACTACGTCAGGGATGGGCGAACTTTTTGATTGGCGGGCCACAATGGGTTCTAAAATTTGACAGAGGGGACGCACCTGGAGCAGATGGATGGAGTGTTTTGGTAACCTCACCTTATCGGAGAAAAAAAATAAATTTTAAATGAAAGTGAACAAAATCATTACAACAATATTTATGTCTTTGAAAAACAGTATTTAGAAAATAAAACATTAACAAGGTTTATTTAATTTTTTTTAAGTTGGGCGGGCCGGAATAAAACGTTTAACAGGCAGCATGTGGCCCCTGGGCCGTATTTTGGGGGATGAGGACATGGGCATGGCTACAACTTCAATACTGGCTATCAGGACTTACCACCTTACCTGTCATAAAATCTTTTATTTTATGATTATTATTATTGTAATTTTTAAATGTATTATTTATTTATGTATTTTACAGTTTGGGGTCCATTTTGTGGTCCAGTAGGTCCAAGAAAGGTCCATAGGTCAGGAAAACCTTTCTCAGCCACATCAAGGACCTAAGACGGTCCCAAAAAAATGGCACAACAAACAATAAAAAGTAAATCTACTTTCCCAGGAGGGTGATAATGTTCTGCTATTTCAGCTGACAGGCTTTCAAATCTTGGAATCTGCTGTCATGGCCCAGAAGGTCTGTGAAATCTTTCACACCAACACCAGTTTCCAGTTGGGCCCAGGAATGGCAAAAGAATAAATAAAATGATTAATTATTTTTTAATGAAAATAAAAAAGTAAAAAATCACTTGAGCTTTTTGCAATTTAGGCTCATGGATTTTTACGTTTTGGAAGTAATTGTGAGAGGAAATTAATTATTGGGACTTGCCACCTGTTCGGGGTCTTCAGGGTCTGAACTGGGCCTATCTGTGGGTGTGAAAATTTGCTGAACCCGTAGGACCTAAAAGTGAGGAAGCCATGACAGAAACTTTGTAGAATGTATGAGATGAAAAAATGTAGAAAATTGGCACTGTTCCAGAAAGGTTTCTGGATCCAACTGTGGTACTGGACAAAAGAATGCACCAGCATTTTTTTCCCCGACAAATGGCAGAAAAACTAGAAAAATTGGTTGCTGCAACAACAGATCCTGACAAAAATGGAAACGTTACTCCAATAGTTTAGAAGGATTTTTTTACATGATCCAAACACGGGGACCACAGCAGTAACTTCCAAAAGTCACAAAACAAAATGGCAGAAAATTGACAACTTTCCGAAAAAGTGCTTTCATCTGTGCCATAATTGTGTCCAACTGGGCACCGTGGTGTGGGTGCGGAAAAATCCTTGGGCCCACTGGACCCCAAATTACTTTTTTTTTTTTTTGGGGGGGTATGTTATGACAGGTTCCTGACATACAAGGCCCAAAAATAAAAGGGTATGGTGGTAACTTGCAAAAGAAATTGGCTCTAAATTTACATTTTCTTGCCATCAAAAATCTGAGCAATTGGATGTGAACCAACCACTGACTGAAGATTTGTTTTTTTATTTTTACACATTTGAACCTGAATCATGAGCTTTGCTAGCAGGATCCTGTGACAATCTCAATCACTTCTGATATATTTAGGTGGCGGTTGGATTTTGTTTTCGGGGACGACGGGTGAAGAGTCAAAGTTTGAACTGTGTAGTACAAGAGCATATGACACGAGGTGGCTGCCTGTAACATTCTTTGGCCTCGACTTCACTCGCGTTTGGACTTTAAGTGATCTTGACTGCGGCCCATCTGCGGAATCACTAATCATCCATCATTTTTGGAGTTGAACTACGAAACGGGTTGCGCGGACCTCGACAGATATTTGCATGATGCGTTCTTTGGGTCAGACGTTTGCGCATTTGACCACCCTGCTAGCTTGTTTACAGTCTGTACACGGGGACTATTTATAGACTAATGCTCTGGTTACTAACAAGCAACAGCTTGTCTTCAAGATGTCATGAGGCACTCTTGTAACATGTATGAACGGGAACGGGCCATTAGGGGTCTCTCTTGTCAAGATGGGGGGAGGGAGTTCGGGGAGGGGGGGGGTTGCGGGGGCAAATGTAAATACGCAGCGCTAAGTGTCGGAACAAAAGTCTGATCTAAATGAGTCCGGGCGCAGATGCACGCAGGTTGCAGTGGAACAAAGCAATTTGAGAAATGGTTGTAGTAGTGTGTGTGTGTGTGTGGAATGGAGCGAGGAGGAGGAGGGGGGGGGGGCGGCGTGGGGGTGTTGGGTAGGGTGCGTCTGAGCTCACAGCTGGGAGAGTGGTGTGCGAACCCTGCCAAAGCCTCAGCACATGACTCCCACCACTTGTCAAAAAATCACCATGTGTGCAATAATGTGATTACAGTCTGGTTACTATTATGATTTGAAACAACACACTTGTGCAGAATGGTGATCAGGGGCTGAGGGCGTGGGGGGGGGGCATTCTAAGGGTGAGTTTGGGGTTGAGACAGAGCAAAAGGAGGGGGTGCGTTGAATTCATTCCCCCCTAGGCCTCTCCGTGCCCTGCCGAAGGATACTTAGTGGAGGGATGACTTTCTGGGTCTTGTTGTGGATTTACAAGTGGAGGGAAGCTTTACATCATCCGACTCCCGACCCCCCAACCTTTCTCCAGTCTCATTCCAGGTTACACAATCAATGGAGTGCACACAAGGGGTTGTCATCACAGGTGCAGCCAGAGATTGGCCGGGATGAAGAAACACGTCCATGCTCTCAACATGTTTTCCACCAGCTCATGTTTCTTATGTACCTGCAGATGATTCTTCATTTAAAAAAAAAAAAGTTGAGACAAAATAATGTCCCTTTGTTGTGCCTCCTGTTAACTCCTGATTCTTCTCCATAACGTTCATTAATTCTAACCTCTCCTTCATTTAGTTCCGTGTGGAACTGGGCCGAGTTTGTCATCATGTGACCCCCCCCCAATCTTAAACAGGTTGAAGTTCTCGCTGCCCCTTGTCTCACTCCCTTGAGTTGTCGGGCAGGCGGCCGAGCAAAGTTGTGACATCACGAATTTGCCAAAAAGTGAGCTTGGGCCTTTTTATAATTACGTCCTTTATTTTTTTTTGCTGCCAGTACGCACGGGACGAGTGGCTAACCAGTACAGCCCATGGCATGTTAGAATCTGGAAAAGGGCCACACCATGCCAGCCGGACATGAAAACAGCGCAAACTTTACCAACTTCGGTGGTGGAGGAGGAAAGGATTCATGACTGAAGTCACCCACTTAATCACTCACTGAAATCTTAACAGGCTGGAATGTAGATTGGTAAGTAAGTTAAGCAGCCATCCATATTAAACTTTACAGCTATAACAGCAAGAAATGAGAACGAGCATCTTCCGACATAAGGAATCAAAAGTTAGCTAGGCGGCTATGTTCGAGGAGGCTGAGTACTGGTGCTAAGAGACTGCAGAGGACAGCACTGCGTCAACAATTAGAAACTAGAACGAGAGACTTGCCAAGGTAAGGGGACATGTGTTATCAGAGATGGGACTAATGGCAACAAGAAAACTGGCCACAGCACCAAAACTGAAAAGATGGAGTCCTGCCGGTTAGCCAACGTTAACATGAGTGTTTATTGTCTCAATATCTAAATTTGTATTCTCAAAGATTACAATATTGCGACCGTATGGACACGCTTAGAACTCAGTGTAACCAGTTGCTAGCTAATATGCTATATGTGGAGTGTGAGTGACAAACATTTGTTAGCGGACATCTTTATATTCTGCGATAACTAGCATAACTGGCTGATAAGATGAAGGTTTGAAACTGAACTTGACCGCATAGATCGACTGTCCTCTGAACCGGAAGGAATTCCTTCCAGAAGTTAGTTGCCCATAATCCCTATACCAAGCAGTACCTGTTTTTGATCATGGAAAAACCGTCAGTGTAGCTCACCAGGTCCCAGAACGACAGAGTTACAACGGTAAAGAAATACATACATATCCTATGGAAGAGGAAGACTGAAGGCAACACGACATGAGCCAGACTGCAGTGAAGCGGAGACTGTGGAGTAGACTACAGCTGTTAGCTAACATTGATGTGCTCTCCTGTATCAGAGTTGTTGCTTTCGTCTCTTTCACCTCACTCTCCTCTGAATTCTTTTAGAAGTTGGGCCCTGGTATGTCCCAACAAAATGTGGTCTCCAGACGACTGCAATGCTTTGTGAATCCCTTTCAGATGGTGCAGAATGTGGCATCTGGATCTGGATCAGTCCCGAAAAGTGGGGGAGTGGCACTGGTAAATCAAATTAGTACTTCCAACAGATGGACTTCTGTGACTGTTTAGCATGTTTCTTGTCGTTCGCCGTGTTCCTGCAAGGAATGTCGTCCGGCCTATCCCCGCAATCAAGGCGATCCGATTTCCGGAATGATCATAGCTGTGGTTGATTTATCCATCCATCCGTCTTCTGGCCCTGTTCAGGGTTGCGGGAAAAGCTGGATCCTATCCCAGATGATTGTCTGTAAAAGGTACGACTACACCCTGAACTGGTTGCCAGGAGTCACTCAAGTGGAAATTGACCCAACACGGTGTGTAGCTCTATACTAGACGTGACATCCAACAAGTCATAGCCAAACAAGGCCCTGTTGTTTCAGCCTGAGGTGGGAGTAAGTTGCACATGTCATGTGTTATCCAAGTTACAATTCGCAAGTTTTTGCGGCAAAAATCAAGCCTCAAAATTTCAAGGAAGTCGAGTCAAGTCATAAAATCTTGCTTAGTCACAACATAGAGTTTATTTGCACATTAGCCATTTCTCACTTAGTATTTGTAATTAGTTACAGATTCAAAATCTCATTCTTTTTAATGGTCTCTGTATTATCTATTACCGGTACTTTATTATCATCTCAATTAAACATACAACCGAGCTAAGGTTCAGTTACTGTCGTTTTTTTTTTTGTTTTTTTTTTTTAGTGACGGCTGAAGCAAGCTAGCATAGCTGTTGTGTTTCCTATCTTTGATTAGCAACCCTTCCATTCTTCCATTTTCTTTTTCCCGAAATAACTCTCCTTCCAATAACAAAACAAATGGTAATGAAGATTTTCAGATGCAAACTGGCAAGACCTATCCATCCATGTCATGATCTGTATTTGTTGTTTTTTGGTTTAGTATTTAGTTTCATGTTTTGGCCATGTGTTTCCTTGTCTTCTGTCTCGTCAAGTCTATTGGGTCCACCTGTGTTCATTTACCCAAACCATTGTGTTAACCAAACAGGTCCATCCAACCCTCCGTGTCTTGTCCAGGTGCTCCTTGTTGTCTCGTCAATTAGTTTGTATTTGGTTACCTGGTTGGTTTCAGTTCTTTTTGGTCCATTGTCTGTGTCAATTGTCCTGTTCAATAATCCCTGTCAGTGTCCAGGTCCGCGTCCTTCCTGCCGGTCTCATCAAGTTTAGTTAAGCCATGTCATTGTTTTTGTTGCTTCCAGTTGTTTTGTACTCACTTTTATGTACTTTTTGATTAAATTAACCTTAAGTTTCCCCTACCTCGCTTCCCTGCATTTGGGTCCTCCTCTACCTCCACCTCAACGTGACAATCAATCCAATATCTGTACCGCTTCTCCTTACAAGGGTCACGGGGGATGCTGGAGCCTACCCCAGCTGTCTTCGGGCCGTAAACTGGTTGCCAGCCAATTGCACTCATACCTAGGGGCAATTTAGAATGTCCAATCAACCTGCCATGCATGTTTTTGGAATGTGGGAGGAAACCGGAGTACCCGGAGAAAACCCACTCAGGCACGGGGAGAACATGCAAACTCCCCACAGGATGGCTGGAGCTGGAATTGAACCCACGACCTCTGCACTGTGAGGCCATCATACTAACCAGTCATCCTCTGTGCCGCCAAGACCTATACAATACAATTCAACTTTATTTATATTGCGCATTCACAACTTGTAAACTCAAATGTCTTGAACAGCGAGTTGAAGCCCTACATTTTAGTCAGGCAAGTCTCAAGCCCAAAAAATTGGCAACCCAAGTCCAACTCGAGTCAAGTCATGCGACTCGAGTCCCCTACTTCTGGTTTCAGCACTTTCAATACTTTATCCAGGCCTCCTTCTGCTCTGCAAAGTTGAATTGCGTCGACACATTTCTCTACTCACGCTCTTAGACGCCCGCATCGGTCGTCAATGCAGTGCAGCACATGGATTGGACTCTGGCGGGACGGCATGTGTCTGACCTAGAACCCCAACTAACCAGGCGGGGAAGACTTTGGAATTGTTCAGTAAACCAAGTAGCGAGGCCTCTTGACCAGAACCCAGCTTTAATTCTTTCGCCAAGTCCTTCCGCACAAGCCGGGACAAAGCCCAGACTCCTCATAGAAATACTTTGGAAAAGTCCCTGTTGGCTTTTTAGGGAGAGAGTGCTTTCCAAGGCGTATGTAAGGTCGTGTGTGCAATGGGTTTTTTGGCGGGGGGGTTTATGGCCTCTTTTGTGTCCTGTGATGAAACATCTGTGCGCAAGACTGCAGTTTGAGAGCAGCGGGTGCATGCTTGTCTCATGTGTACGAGGTGCGGCCCCAGCTGTTTACATCTTGCTCCGAGCCCGCGCTTGTGTTTTTCTTGTTCTGCAGCCCTCTCTGCTTTGGCCATTCTTGGGAGTAACGTGTCACAAAAGTAACCGTAGTGTCAACATTTTGGCAATTACCGGGATGTTATGTCAGTGATTCGTGTCACCATACAGTTTTTTGGGATGACCAATGAGTCCCACAGGATTTTAAAATCAGATCAGAGGGGTCTCTGTGACGGATTTGACACAAGAAAAGATTGAGGGCAGCAGGAAAACGGCTTCTGCAGGAAATTGGAGACTCCGGCGTTTAACTGCAGAGTTCAGAGGACCTAGCTACTCTTGAACGGTTTGTCTTGATAATGGCCTCACAAGTGTATCTGCAATTAAATCCTCACTTTTCCCTCCTTTGGCCATTGTAGTTTAAAAAAAAACTAGAATATATTTTAGGTTTTCAAACGGTCGCCAGTTATGACTTTCTTGTGTGTTGATTACGCATAGCCCTGCCCCCTCACGAGTGAGTACATCACAAGTCGTGTTCATCACCTTCAACGTAAGGCCACCGTGAAGGCTCACTGTAACGAAGTCGTCATCTGATTGGCTATCGCAACTGTCAATCAACTCTGAAAGCCCATTCATTGTCTTTGAACGAACAGATGCCCGCACGATTGTATCTGAAGGCCTCGGACAAATAGTGCGTGCTGCTGGTATTATGAAATCTGCCTGGCAACACGAACCAACTGAATTCTGATTGGATAAAAACTCCAACCTAAAAATACAACACTAAGATATAATGTAACATCAATGTGAAGAATATGATCATTTTTCTTGATTATGCGGCTTTGAACGCCCACCACTGATAAATACGGAGGACCAATGAGCAACCACAGCTGATCAGGTGGAACTAGAACTACAAATAGTACATGATAGTTCCTAGTACCTGCTTCTGCTGATGAAAACGCGTCAAAGGGGAGCAAGGATGTGATGAGCTAGGCATGCTGCTTGCTAAAAAGACAAAGGACAAGGCTAAGGACACGAACACAGTTTAGGTTAGCATGCACCTCCGCCTATTGGGAGTTGCGGCATCTGTGTGAGTGCACGATGAATCGCCAGCACCTGCACATCTCACGGAAGATGGAAAGATGGCGGGAATTGGGATGAGTCTGGGGGACTTGTGTTTCTGTGGAATTGGCAAGGACAGGACTCACCTGCTACAAGGAAAAGAGCAATAAAAAAAAAAATTCTCTCGTCTCTTAACTTCCCTTCTTGAGGGCCATCCCTCGCTCGCTATCAGCTACTATCAGGTTTGCACTCACACACTCCGCAACCAGCTGTACTGCCTTTGCTCAACATGTTTGTCTCGATAATGTGGAAGCTCTCAGGGCGAATGGGGAATGCTCTAGATTGGCTGGGTTCTTTGTCACTGATTGTGAATCATTGCACGGTCTTAACGCGTCAGTGATTCTAGTAGCATCACCGGGTGGGTGTTCTTTCTTTCATTAGCTGATGTTTTGCGAGGGAAAAAAACTAAAATCTTCATCGTGCAAGATTAAAGAAAAAAAATGTCACATTGCAACAAGAATGAACTCGTGATATTATGGCCATAAGTCATGATTTTATGGGAAAATAATGTATGCGAAAAATTTTTAAATGTTTGGAGAAACTAGACTATAGTATGGAAGTTTCACGTTTTTGCATGAACATTTTTACGTTTTTACATGGTAATTATCACGTTTTTACATGATTATTATCACATTTATACATGATCATTTTCATGTTTTTACATGATAATTATCACATTTTTACATAAGTTTCAAGTTTTTACATGGTAATTTTCAAGTTTTTACACGATAAGTTTCACATTTTGCATGATAATTATCATGTTTTTACATGATAATTATCACGTTTTTACATGATGTTTACTTTTTTTTCCTGGTGTGGCAGCAATACGCTTCCGTACTAAACAAGATGTTTTGAGAAAATTGTGTAATATAATATCACAAGACAAGAGAAGTGATAACTTCTGTCTTTTAGCTCTGAGAGACTCGTAATGCTAAGAGAAAAAAGAAACATATTATTCCGGACGGCTATTTTTACGAGAACAAGGTTTTAATTTTCAGAGAAATAAATCATAAAGTGAGAAAAAAGTCTTTTTTTTCTGAAAAGAATTTGTAACTTGGAATATCATGGGGCAAAGTTATAACTGTGTGTGAAAGACATCGTGATACGGCATGCAATAAATGGAAATAATTGGAGAACAAAGACAATATAACAGAGGGATCACTGTACTATGTTACGATAATGTTACGAGAACAAAATAACGATATGAGAAAAAAGGTCGTAACTATGATAAAAAATACATACGATACATTTATGTGGACAATTCAATATGATTTATTTACTTTTATAGTCAATATATTTAAAAGTGGAACGATTCGGTTCGATGCATCCACATTTTTAAAATCCAAAACCATTTATACGATGCTAATGCCCCGGATGCGGAATACACTCCGAACAAATTGACAGACTGGATGGATAATCCGACGGGAGCAGCAACTAATCGAGAAGGAGACGAGGATGATGAAGGTAGAGCGTGAGACGGTGGAGAAAGCGCAAGAGGTCAGGGATTGTTTTACAAACAGAATTCCTTTAATTAATCACCTTGTTTGAACAGCTGGCCCGTTCAAGACAGGTCGTAACGGGATCCCGGCGTGGAAGTGCGGATTACCGACGCGCATTGGCCGGAAAAATATTAGCTGTCAAACGTTGCGGCCCGAGACGCACGGGAGAAGGCCCCCGCTTCCTGGTGGTGAGAGAGCTGCAGTCCAAAAAGGGGGGCGGGGGGGGGGGGCGTTGATGGGGTTAGCTAACATGGCTCCCAAGGGCGTCCCTCAGGGCACAACCTGATGTAGCAGTCTGGGAAAGGGGGTTCACACTCGGGGTCAGGCTTGGGGTTGGAAAGTTGGGGAGACCCCCGTGTTAGCGTTCATGTACGGGGAGCATATAAACAACCTCCTGTCAGCGGGACTTGAAGTACATGTTTATTATGGATGAGGATTGACATCATACTCAAGAATGTGTCCCTGGAATACTTTGCTGTTCTTTGTTTTGTGTATAGATTCGCTATTTAGGTCATTTGGCACAATGGTTTCATTCACAAACGGTCATCACCTGTGCGTTGACACGCTTTGTTAGCCGAGTGAAAGCTGAAAAGCTGACGAGAGACTGCGGGCAGCAAGAAACCAGGCAGATGCAGCATTTACATTTATTTGGGGGAAATTTCGACCTGAGTTGTACCGTACTGAATCCATTTTAATCCAGTTGATTCAAACCTACCGTATTTTCCGTTCTATAAGCCGCTAGGTTTTTCCTCGATTTTGAACCATGCGATTAATACAACGGTGCGTCTTTACTGTAGATTTTTCTTTCACCCGTAGGGGGCGCTCTATAGTTCAGAAAATACGCTAAATAAATCTCGATTTTTTTTTTTTCTCTTGGGTCTGTTCTGTTTTAATTAGCAAAGTTGTTGCCGTCTTAAAAAGCACTGTTTTAACAATCTGTTTATGTAACTTTATGTGCATTCACAGTACAAAATCGTTCTGTACATGCAGTAAATAACTAATTTTTTTCGATATAGAAAACTGCAGCTTTTTTGTTTTGTTTTTTTGTTTTCTACAAAAGAGTGTGGTTTAAATATGGGTGCACCTTATAGTCCAGAAAATACGGTACTCGAATTGTTCCACTTTAAAATAAAAAAATCCTTAAATCATATCTGTATCGATAGTAGCAAATTGTATTTTATTGTAAAGATGCACAACCCTTACATATTCATCCATCCATTATATGAGCCGCTTCTCCCTACAAGGGCCTGCTGGAGCCTATCCCAGCCGTCTATCGGCAGTCGGCGGGTTCACCCTGGACTAGCGTATATGCAATTTCGAGAGTTCCATTAAACTACCATCCATGTTTTTGGAATGTGGGAGGAAACTGGAGTACCCACAGAAAACCCACATGAGCACGGGGAGAACATGCAAACTCCACACAGGAAAGCCGGAGCCAAAATCGAACCCCGCACCTCAGAACTGTGAGCCCATCGTGCTAATGAGTCATCCACGTGTTGCATATTTCTGTATTATACAAATACATCTATTATCTCACTACCTTATCGTTGATTTCTCTTACTGCTTTGCCTCCATGGCTTGGAGAGAGAAGGGAGTTTTGTAGCATCAGGTGTTTGATTGTCAAAGTGTATTTATGCACACGTTTAGGGAGGAAACTAATGTTCTCTGACCAAACATACACACACCACTAATATGTAATTGTATAAACACTTACGTTGACCTTCCACTTCACTCCCCTTGACCATGATGTCATTACTAAGGCACTTAATTAATCACTGAGTGGAGCACAACCGCAACAATGACAGCGGGCTGTTTTGCTCCGGTCGGCGGCGTGAAAACAAGACATCGTCTTCTCGACATCTGCTGCTCGTTCCTTGTCGTGAGGACCATAAAGTTTGGATGCTGTCTCCCTCTCCGAGCAGCGGGATAGCGACCGCTCACTCGCTGAACCGTGATCTACTTCAAAGTGAATGAGAATGAGTTGAAGGAGTGTTTTAGAAGCGTGATGTATAGCGGGTCACACCTTAGTGTGCCCACTGAGGGCTTTAAAGGATGCACCTCTCTCTCTCTCTCTCTCTCTCTTTCTCTCTCTCTCTCTCTCTCTCTCTCTCTCTCTCACTCTCTCACTCTCTCTCTCTCTCTCTCTCTCACTCTCTCACTCTCTCTCTCTCTCTCTCTCTCTCTCTCTCTCTCTCTCTCTCTCTCTCTCACTCTCACTCTCGCGCACACGCACACGCACAAGCACACAGAAAAATAATTTACTTAACTGTCCGCAACATATTTTTGGTCACACACAAAGTTGTGGAGCGACCACATATCAGAGTCTAACCGGAAGCAGTCTCAATGTAACTTAAGATCAAATTTAATATCCAGCAGATGGGTTTACATCACATTTTAATTGATCTATACCATTTACTTTGTTTGATAGGGACTGCTGTTTTGGTTAGCAACCAAGTTTAATCAAATTAATTAATTATAGTAAGGACTCCGTGGAAAAATTATTGTCGATCCATGCATGGACTTGACAGCTAACTGTCCATCCAACCATCACCGACTCTTTCATATAGCCATAATAATCGGTCCATCATCCATCCATCCTTCCATTAGCTACTCATCCAATCATTCATTCATTCATTCTTCTGTCCATCACACACCCACTCATCCATCCATCAGGGACGGCGTGGCACAGTGGTGGAGTGATCGTTTCCCAACTTAGAGGTTGTGGGTTTCATTCCCAGCCATTGTCACCATGTTGAAGTGTGGATTTAATTGCAGACACACCTGCAAGGCCATTTTCAAGACGGACCTTTCAAGAAGAAGCTCGGTCGTGCAACGCTCAGTCGTGTGTAAGTGTTTGTCTGTATATTATTTTGCCAGCCGTGGTGTCATAAATGACGGTATTTTGAGGGGGATTTATTCAAGTAGGACTAAGTTGGACTTCACTGAAGGCCCAGGTGTGAAGTGCATTGGCCACTGACTTAAGTCGACTCGTACAAGCAACCACATAAATAAATCAACTAAATAAAAAAAATATATAAATATATAGAATATAAAAAATATAATATATTATACAATCAACTAATTAAATAAATAGAGTAAATAAATAACTATAAATCTGGTTGTTTTTCATTTTTGTCACCAGTCTCACATTGTTCACATTGCGCAATACCGTGGGTGTGTCACGTTCACAAAAAGGACCTTTCTGCAGCAGTTGAGGTGCATCGGACCATCTAAACAACCTTCCACAGGTTCTATGGGCTAAATCTTAATCTGCAACTTTATAACAAGTGCAATTTCGCCTGATGTGTTTGTCTTCGTGTGTCTCACTTAGCACGCATGTTTCTTGCACATGTTGCCGTGCACTAAAAGTATATGATCGGTATAGACTTACACCGCCGGGCGGTCCCTCCGGGCTCGTGACTGCGGGTCTTAACTACCCCGGACCACATGTTCATGAGCTCACTCTGCAATGCCCGCAGCGTTCTTTGGCTAAATTGGCTAAATGTATGCAGTTGTGTATGGCCATGCCAAAAGCAACACAAAGCCTCTTGACAGTCACTCAACTGGAAGAGGTTGATTCAAGCTTATAGAATAAAAAATCTGGACCAAATGAGCTGGAATATTTGTACTCTCTACTTGCTGGTTTAATAGTGGGTAAATACACAGATAGGCACCAGTGGCTGGAATGTTGCCCACTCGAGTGGATATTTGGCCTCAGGGGCAAGTGGATCAATGTTAGGTGAGAAAACCTGTCTTCCAGAGGAGGTACGCAATTGCAAAACTATTACGAAGTATAGTAACCCCCACGTATTTGCATTTTTTAAAAAATCACAGTCAATTATACGGTAGAGTCACAGTTTAAACCATTAATAAAGGCATTTATGAAAAAAATTTTCCAGAATTATTTTGCAATTAGTCGCATTCCTTGGGATAACAACATAAAATTGAGAATTATTTTTACGTCATTTCGGGGATAACTGACTGACTTACTTTGTGTTCCTGTTGCTTCTTCCTGTCCATTCACTGATATACGATGGCAAGAACACGTGAAAAAATTATATGCCGTCTTACCTTGACTTGCATTTTTTATTTTTTAACAATACCATTCAAGTTTTATTTTCTTTTTTTATTAACATCCATCCAGTCGATGGACCATTCTCCTAACAGAGGGGTCCCAAAACCTTTGTAAAATGTTGACCTTAATCAGTATTTTGTCAACATTGAATGTCGTCGTCTGTGTGAGTTCTTAGCCGTTATTTTGGTAACTTCCTGTTTTATTCGTTCCTTTTTCGGTCAGCGCTTGGTTACTATCAGTTGTATCGACGCGCTTTCTGTGGACCAAAGTGACTTCATTTCGATGTCTTGGTGTGTGATGTCGTGAATTTAAGTCCATTTGTTTGCGCTGCTTGACTAGAACGAGCATCGAGTGAAGATGTTGGTGGCGATGCTAGTGCTAGCCGCTAGCTAGCTAGCTAGGAGCGAGCTGGACTGGCGACTTTGCGCTTGTCATGTGATCAAAAGGTGGGTCTTAACAGTTCCATTTCCTCGTGTGAAGTATAAAAAAAAAAAAAACACGTCAGACTGGCTAACGTATGGTTGAATGACAGTTGGTAAAATATGACTTAAGAGATTGCCAGCAAAGTTAATTAACGTTTTTTTACTGTGACTTTCTCTGTCACTTATGACATCAGCAAATCTGTCAAGATGTCAGTCATTTCTTCCACCAAAAATGTAGATTCAAATGCATGTATTCTGCTTTTAATCACCTTTAAATCATTTGAATTATTACATAAATGATTAATTTATTTTTTTACATAATCTATGAATGATGTGGCCAATCTGTCCCTTTTAACAGTCAAAGGCTGATCTAAAGGATTAACTTAATAATCGTGTAGTTTTTTGGCTTTGGCTTTTGTGTCTGTGAGTTATTTTACACCATCACAAAAGGCCAGTGATGGTAAATGAGGAAAAGGGTGACGATAACCCTAGAACTGGAAATGGAACCTCATGGGATGTATAAGTGTCTGGACACTGAGAAGTAATACAATTAACTTATCTAATTATCTTAAAAAGCATGTCACTCAAAGTAACATGACCCGAAAAGCTTCTTCACCATTTCCAACAATGCCTATAAAAGGTCACTATATGACAGTAGCGCTTCGCAAACCCCCTCCAGTTTCCTCCCCATTATATGTCTTTCAAAGTTTTACTTCATATTAGTTGTTGTTTGGCTGCTAATGCGACTTTGACACACCTAATTATTCTACATTAAGTGTTCATTTCCTTTCTCCATTACCAGGTGGTTATAACAAGACTTCACAGTTTCGCTCCAAACACTTGTAAGTGCGGTTATTGCCTCCTATGCTGCTTTTGTACGTCAATCATTCTATCTCATGTGAAGCCCATGCTTTGATTGTTCCTTCCAACCCAGATCCACACACACAAAAGCTGTGCTGTTGCATCCGGCCACCAGAGGGGGCAGACAATGTGCCCCCATCACCACCTGGTTCCCCAACCCACTGGCTTGGGACCAATACCTCCGGATGTTGCATGGACACAATGAGGCAAGCAGACAAACTGATATGATGATAACATACAAAGGCATCTTTTTCGTTGGGAAAATGCATTTGGGACTTTTTTTTTTTTTTGCGGAAGGCGGAATTTGACATTTGTTGTCAATGTACTTCTGCTTTGTGCTCTTTTGTCCGAAATGGTTGCTGTGTTTTGATGCCCTTCCAGAAAGAATCATGAATTTGTGGATTTTTTTTTATTAGATTATTTAATCAATTCCATCGATTTATTGGATAGAATTTTATTTTGCATTAAATTGTTTAGTTTTTTTTCACAAATTGTTGTTTATTTTGTTTTGTTTATTGATGGGGAAAAAAACAACAATGACGTTTTATCACACGAGAGTGATTTACATTTTACTCACAAATTTATTTTTAAACTGATTCACTTACAGGTTTGGTCATTGTTTTCCAAAGTAAATGCAGATTTTTGCAAATGTTTTATTTTGATTAAATACCAAAGATAATCAGGATGCTTTCGTGACGATAAGAGGATACGGCCAACTTTAAATCAAATAATAGCTCTAAATGACTTCTCGATTATTAAAACAGCTGTTATTTAATTTGATTATCGATTAGTTGTCGATTAATCATTTAATTTTGATTCATCCTGTGTATTTTCTGGCGCAAAACATTATGTTGTCCATTGAATGTTTTTGTTGACGCAAACTCACGGAAACTCCGCAAGGCGACACAAATCATCCACATTTCATTATTGACACAATTGACACACCGTTTTCGTCTTTTGGAGAGAGACTGTGTGACTGTTGCCGCACTCAAGCATGTCGTCCTGCGTGGCTGCACATGACGCACATATCAGAAACCGCCACTGCCTGTGAGTGTTTATTTGTTATCAGAAATGCAAATATTGCACAAGCAGCCTTTGCTGCTTCCGAATAACCTTCGGGCTTCAAATTATTTCCAAGCAAAACCAGCCTTCAAAAAACACACACACAGAGTTCCCACCCCCAGCGAAGCAGGCCCCGGTCCCTAACAAGCGGCTGACACATCAAAGCGGCTCGTCCGGGAGGGAAGTCCGTCCGGGAGGGTCTGGGGGAATCACAGGAGACAAAGGAAGCGATTAAGAGATAAGGATCACTCCAAGATATGACATTTCATCCTGGCCAGATCCGGTAGACGCGCTGTATTCAGGGACCAGCAGGAGGAGGAGGGGTGCTGCCATCGCTTCCTCCTTCCATCCACATGTTGTATGCGCACCCCACCCTGCTTGTAGACAAGGGAAGCCTCAAACAAACACCCCTCCGTTCCTTAGCCTGATTGAAGTTGCTACTTTTCAACTTTTTTCCCTTCTTCGTATTGAGCCACACACAAAAGGGGTGAATTTGAGTAAAGAAAAAAAACAAAACCAAAAAAAAAAAAACGACGTTCCTCATTGTGGGCCTAATTGCCTCGGCGTCGCTTTACGTCTCCGGTTTCACGCTGTCGCTTTCAGCCAGGGGCGCAGCCCACCTGAGATCCGCACACAAAAGAGTCAGGGTAGGAACACAGAGGGAGGTTGTTTGCAAATAAACACAACTGCGCTGCCAACACCGCCTCGCCTCTTTTGTTATAAGAATAGCTCTCGGGTTCTGTCAATCATTTTCAATGTATCTCACTGTATCACAAATTCCACCTTGTTTGGCAATTATTGTGACTTACGACTTGACCCATTAGGGGTCACGAGCATGATTTATTCGGCAAACGTTGCTGACACAGCTCACCCATTTTCTTTTTCTTTATTCAGGCTTGGAGCCTGCAGTGGCTGAATATTGGGGCACTGGACTGTGAATTGAACCTACGCCATTTGCAGGAAAGGCAACCGCATGTAAGTCTACCACAACACCAAATATCAGTGCTGCATGAAAGCGCCCTTATCCCCTCACCAATCAGAAGCGGCTTGCTATCCGTGCACAGGTCACACTAACCAATCTACTCCAAGCTGGTAAAACGAGCGCCACATTCACGTCACACCCATTCTCCCTGAGTACCCGCTGCTTGCGAACGCTAGGCGCTAAGATAACGTGCTCCGCACAATCGGCTTGTTGCCAACCCTCTCTTCTAATTAACTAATCCTCGCCTCCATGGTGTCAAATAAGATACGCTTCTAACAAGTAGCGCTGTCTCTAAAGGTGGAAAGCATGCATCACACAAAGCTAAAAGACAAAACATGAAAAGCTAATGCTAATCGCTAAAGTACCATGTTTTCCAGATTACAAGCCGCTAGTTTTTTGCCCCATTTTGAACCAAAATCGTTCTATACATGCAGTAAAGAACAAATTATTTTCAACATCGGAAACTGCGACTTATAGGCTATTGTGGCTTGTATATCACTTTTTTTGTTTTTCCCCTCCAAAAAAAGTTGCTGCGGCTTATATGTATGTGCGCCTTACAGTCCGGAAAATACGGAATTGGAGAGTCGCCAAAAATCTGAATAAGTGATAAAGGTACACTGTGAACTTTTCACACTAGTCTAGATAGAAGCACATGAGTGTGGAAAGCAACCTGCTGTGAACATTAATTAATTAAATTAAAGCTAAAATTAGAGCTAAAATAAGACAACTGCTGCGTTCAGTAGCAAGCACACGCTCAAATAATTCATTTTTGGCTGACATCAGCTATGACCAGGATCTTATAAGGTCAAAAGTATATTTGATATTTACAATATCAGCAATGTTAATTACATTTATTTGCATTATTTTGCACCACAAAATACTGAGTTTTGAGATCTCCTCAATCTAGTCTAAAATATTTTTTAATTTAGTTCTAAATATTTTTTTATGCACTATTACGCCTAATTGCATATTTATACATTTATGATGGCAAGCAGTAGGTCTTGCTTTATTGAACCGTTTAAAAAAAAAAAAAACTTAAAAAAGGACGGCTTCCTTCACACAGCCTCTTTTGTGTCAGTGCATTATTAGAATAGTCGCTTTTAAAGTTTTCATGGTGTAATGTCATTTTTTTGTCATGTTTGTAAATATTACTTTACTTGGTGAAAATTGCGCTGTGTGATTTGAAGAAAATTTTGAGTTGAATCGAAATCGCACTAATGACAGTCTTCTCTTTTTCTTTCCTGTAAATGAAAAGTGCTTCACGATTCTGGACATTATTTCTCTGGAAAAAAATGTTTTTGTTGTTTTTTGACCACCAATTGTGGGTAACATATTTTTACACGCATAAGATAGTCATGCATGTTAATTTGATATAATATGCTCCTTAACTCATTCACTGCCATTGACGGCTAAAGACGTCAAAGATCCTTTTTTTTTTTTTTTTACTCGGTTGGTAGTGAATGAGTTAAGCAGCATTACATAAATCAAAGACGGTGATAAAGAGTGTTCAGTGTTCTCCATTAAGTGCCGGGGGGTCCGTCAAAGGTCCGCACCTGTCGAGTGGGCGGGGCGAGCGGTCTTAACTACAGACCAGCGCAGCGCCAGCCATCTTTTCATAAGCCGTATCTAATGAAACCACACCGTATCCGAGGAAGAAAGAAAAGAAAGACCCACCGCGGGGACACCCTCCCCTGCCCAAAATTACACCTCGCGCTCGCTCGCACAAAAGAAGCGAATTCCGTCGACGCAGCGACAGAAACACTTGACACCAAATTTTCAACTGCCGCCGCAGTGGAAATTTCCACTACGGAATCCTTCCTCATTCGAGGATTGTCGTGGGAGACTCGAAGAGGGTGGTAATCGCACACAATAAAGCACCCCCTCCTCTGCCAATGCTACCTTTTTTAGGGGGGGGGGCTGTTGGAAATATCTAATACTCTTGCTAATCACACGGGCACCAATTACGGTAATTTAGCTTTCATTGAGAGCGCCTCCTCCAGTCTTGTGTTTTTTCTCACACTTCTTGACAGGCCTCATTAGACTTTACGCTCACTATTATAGCGTCTAACCTTGTAACTTGACCACAATCTGTTCCATGATACAATAATCCATTCCACTGGCATTAATAAGGTTATATACGCTGTACATCGGCGATTCTAAACATCTGAGGCAAATGATCCAATTTAATTTAATTGGTGCAGTAATTATAATATATTCACTACAGGCTGGCCACATTAACATTGATTCCCAGACATTTTCACTAGAGGAAACCCCTCAATCCCCTCGTTTTTCTGGATTTTGCCTGATTTTGCAAAGCCAACAGAATATTGTGTTCTAAAGCTATAAAAACACGGAGCATGACGCAAAAAAAAAAAAAAAAGGTTAAGACGTTGAAATACGTCTTTGGGAGGCAGGGACTACGTTTTTATTGACCAGGATGGCCGAGTGGTCTAAGGCGCCGCGTTCAGGACCCAGTCTCCCCAGGAGGCCTGGGTTTGAATCTCGAATTTCCCCATTGTGGGACTAATAAAGGCAATATTATTTAAAAAGGTATATGCATATCTTATGGATTGAATGAGTTAATGGTGGGAAAAGTTTTGAAAGGATTTATCTTGCCCCCTTTTTTTTTTTTTTTTTTAAACATTTTTCTTTTACTGTCTATCACTAAAACCTGTCATTTGCAACCGGGGTGTGTAGACTTTTTATTTCCACGTTAGGCCATAAGTACAAAACAATCAACTAGTACCGTATTTTCGCACCCAAAAGACGCGCCGTGTCAAAGGGCGCAACACCTGTTGAGGGCGCTATTTCTGTTTTTGTAACATATACTGGACGCACCGCCTGACAAGACGATAGCACAGCTGCTGTTAGCATAGCATGAACTTGGCAGAGCTGCCCACACCGACACAGCCGATAGCAGCCTACTATGTCCCAATAACATGAGCAATCACCCCATTGTTGCAGCAGACGCCAATTCTCCATTGACAATAGCTGACATTGACAATGGCTCAAGCCAATATTAGGTGCATTGGCAATAGCCTACAAAGCAACGTCAGGGGAGGGTGTTGGCTGCTTACCACACTCCTTAGAGTCACGGTTTAAAAAAAAAATAAAAAACTCATCATACAAGCAAACAATGAAACATAGAAATAAGATTAACACAAACAATTATCTCTCATGCCATCAATATACCCAAAAAAATAACACAAAAGCCACTCAGCCTTAGCTAATTCAAGCAATGCATTCTGGGAGCAGAGACCCACAATCCCATAGCTGTTTAGAGAGATTTGCATGGCTGTTTAAAGAGATGTGCTGTTATGCTTTGGACTTTTTGTCTGTTGTCTAAACCTGGGACGTTTCTTGCTTGCAATAACATAAATGATAAGACAGACTAAAACATTGTGGACAGCTGCCCTTTGTCCAGCTTTTTCTAACACCATCACCCAAACATTATAGTCAGATAGTGTATTTGTCACGGTCGATTGTAAGCATGAACAACTCACTCTTTGCCCAGCAGGGTGTGCTAACATGCACTTCCAACAGCTCGTTGATGACAAGGGCTGATGGACGTGAGTGGTACTTTGTCCATTTAATGGACGCATCGACTGACAGGGCGCTTTGTTTGTTAAGGAGAATTTTTGTGACTTTAAAGTGCGCCTTATGACTGCGAAAATACGGTAAGTTTGTGCCCTTTCCCCGCCGAATGAAAATGTATATTCTTACGCCACTGTGCAAACTAGTTCACTGCTCGCCATTTGTAACGTCGCTTGAGATAACTGCCTGGGCGAGGTCAAACTTTTGCGTCGATGAGAACACCCCCCCGTGGCTGCCATGTGCTGGTGCCGAGGTGTTTGTGATGACTGGCTGGGGGGGTAGGTGAGTGTAGGGGGGTGTTGTCACAATCAAAGGTGCCACCCAGATAACCCCTGCAGACGGACAACGCGACGGCTCTAAAGTTTCAGGGCTGTGCGCGAATGCGTTTCTGTGAAAACGATACACGGATTAGTGTGTTTTTGTGTGCGTGGATGTGTGTGAAGTCGGAGCAGGTTGAAGAGCAGCTGTGTGTTGTGTTGTTCTGCATTCTCAGATTTACAGTATGCTTGAAAAGAATTTTTCCGTGACGTGAATCAAATGTCACAGGTAATTGCGGTATTGTGTGGTTGCCAGTGCCCAGGGGGCGCAGCTACATGGTGGCCACCCCGCGGGCCACCTAGGAGACCATTTTGATAAACATGATATCGTGTTGCGGATAATTAGTTTTGCCTTACTGTCGTTTCCACTTGGATGCTCCGCCACTATACATTTCGATAGCGGTAATAAAGATTATTACACGACAGAGAGGTCAGTGTTCATTGTTACAAAAACAGTTTTGGTTTCAGGAAATAAAATGCACACATATACCAATATCAATCTGTTTTCGTTTTTTACTTACATTTAGTACTGCTCGTATTTTGAGTGTGTTAAGCAAGTTTCTGTATATGTGTTCAATGAGGGCTGCAACTAACAATTATTTTAATAATAGATTCACATGTCGATTATTTTGTCGATTAATTGATGAATAGGAAATTTTTTCAAATTGACGGCGCAGAAAATGTACAAACAACAAATATGATTCAGTTGCTGGTTTGGTCTGTAACATGACAAAAATTAGGCAAAAATGTTGTTCATTGTTTTCCAAAGTAAGCGCAACAACCTGCTTTCTTGGAGGATGACAGGAATTGGTTTGATATTTACTGTTGAGATGCTGAAATTCTTAGGAATTTGGAAGGTTTTACTTAAAAAAAAAAAGTAAACGATTATTCTATTATCAAAAATAATTATTGATTAATTCAATAATGCATTTGTTGTCATTTTCATTTTATTTCATGAAACCATAACTGCGGATTTTATGATAAACAAGGACTTGCTGTGTAGTCAAGGCAGTTACAGGCATGGCCACCCCTTATTGAGTTTTGTGTCCACTGAAAAAGTCCTGGCTCCGCCCCTATTTGCACAAAACATCATAGTTACAGAATGTTACCAAATACTGTCACCGAATACACTCGATTCCGACGAGTTTGCTGGGAGAAATTTACCATCACTTGTCATCACCCCAAATTTTTTAACTTCAACTTTTCTCATCAGATATTGACTAAAGTCACTTAGTGGTGCTGTGTCACCCGATCAACATCACAATCACATGACCCATGACTCTTATTTCGAAGTGGCCCCCCGGCTGAAACGAGGCCAGTCCAGATCATCTCCCTTTGTTCCTGCTGGGAATGGTTTACTATCAATAAACACTCTGCCTTTTTACGGTGGGACGTCCAAGTAAAAAAAGCTTTTTGAAGACTTCACCCGGTCAATTAGGTGAGCCGTGTCAATAGACCCCGCTGCATAATGACTCACCTGTTATGGCGTGCGAACGAGCACTTACAGGAGACTGAGAGGCACGTCACAAAGGAATGACAAAACCCTCAATCTGTTTTTAAGGACTCCTTCTGCAATTGACCCCCACCCTCTTAATTCCCTTCACGCACACACACACACACACACACACCGACACACCCCCCGCGGTCGTCTTTGGAGATCCTGAAGTTCTTCTCAATCAATTATTTTTTTGAAGTAACTCTGGTGGTGTTGGAAAACATGTTTTGCCATTTCTTAGCAGGCTGTCAAGTGCTTGCCAAGGCAACAGGTGGCGCTATAAGCCCCGAGGTGGAAGGCTATTTCAGATATCTATTCGTCCATTCGCATGTTAGCATTTAAAGCTCTGGTTCATGGATGGGACTAACGTTAACATTCTGGGGAGAGCTGACGAAAATCGAAAAATTCACTTTGAAATAAGTTAAAAAATGTTAAATGCCATGTTGTTGTGCCCATTTGTCAGCTGCCTTGTGAAGCAGTTTAATTGAAAAAAAAAATATAAAAAAGATGCCACATTTTTCGGATTATAAATCACAATTTTGTTATAAATCACAATTTTGTTAATATTTTGGCTGTCCTGCGGCTTCCACTCCGACGCGACTTGTATATATTCAAATTAGAGCTCACAATGGCACCCAAAATCCATTCCCCAAATTATATTGAATTTCTGTGCATTGCCACCTTCTTTCCACCGTAGTAGTAATGCACCAAAATTATTTGCCAACTGCCAAAAAAAGGAGAATTGCAAGAAGAAGAAGCCATTGGCTACAATGCTAAGTGGAATTTATATTTCAGGAAAGCCATTTGAAACTAAAAAAAACTTTTCCATTGTTAGAAGTCGAACTCGTTTGTGATGCCCTGACACCACTCTGAGTGTGTGTGGGTGTGTGCGCGCGCGTGCGTGTGTGTGTGTGCGTTTGCAGAGGCCGAGTGTGCTCCCCTTGCATTAATTTCCAAACGCAGCCCATGTTGGAACACAATCAGAAACTTGTGCTTGAACTGTTTCATTTCCTTCCACTGCCTGACACAGTGGTGCTCCTTTTTCAGAGCACTCTGAAGAGCCAAATGAACAACGATCTTAGTTTCTGAACCGTTGGAGTAAAGCAAGCGTAATGAGCGTATTTCCAGCCATGATTATCGAACAGGTTTTTTGGGTGTGATTCTGTGCTTTACTGTTCTTGGTTTTTGTAAAATACATTTCCTGCCAAAAATGCAAATTATACTCCCGAGTGAATTATATATATATATATATATATATATATATATATATATTTTTTTTTCTTCTTCTTCAAGGTGCGTTTTTTTACTTTTATGGCTACTCTGGAGCAACATTTCTTCTTATTGGCGAATTGACTCTTCCATTTGTAATTGTGGCGGGGGAAACTGTTCAATATGACTCGTCCCTTCTGCAATGCACTGCTAAAACCAGCAATTACTGAAACATGATTTATTTTTTTTTCGGCCTACCGCGACACCTCGTATTTTTTAGGGATGAAAAACAGACTTTTTGTGTGGACTGAAAGCCACGACGCATTTGAAACGAACCTGCGTTTGGTAAAGTCACTGATCTTGCATAAACATCCCTCTTCGGGCCTTGAATTGAACGAGCATGTCATCTTTGTGTGGAGTAGCAGGATAATGAACAGGCAGAACAATTACCATAACTAGTTGATGTTATCTCCACTTGAGGGGTTGGAGGGCTTGAGGGCTGAGGCGGGTGGGGCGGTAGTTGAAATGTTGTAATTGCACTGTCAAACCCCCCCCCATTCCCAAACCAGCTTGTTCCCGGACACATCACCATGTATGTTCCCCCGCCCCCCCCACCCCCCCTTATTATTATATTTTTTTTAATTTTCAACACTCCGGCCTTTAGCCACTTCAAAATGAAATTCTTCTTCTCCTCCCTCCTTTTTCTCCCATTTTGACACTGATATGCAGGGCATCAAAGGGACGCCCGCTGGCCATTAGAGCGCCCCCTCCACTTCCCTCCACGCCCACCTTGAAGGCCGCCTGCAACACAGGTGTCAAACTCCAGGCCCGGGGGCCAGATCTGGCCCGCGAGCTCATTTTCTGTGGCCCACAAAGGTCAATTCACATGCGTCAACTTCCTGTTTCTAGCACACTTTCTTTATTTTTAACAACATATACTGCCATTTATTGGTTACCAATCCTCCCCCTTTAAAAATAATTGAGGAATTGTTGAACAAACAATTACTTGCTGGGTTCTGATTTGAAAACTGGCTTTCCACCCATTGTTTATATGTGATAATGTAAGGTAACACATTTATGTGTTCACACGTCATAACGGCCCTCTGAGGGAAAACCGTCCACAAAAATGAGTTTGACACCCCTGCTCTAGGAGTAAAAGCTAACAAACCTAGCTTGGTATTAGCAAAACTCAACCGAAGGTTTTGTGAAAATGTACAATCCGAGTACTAGAAATGAATAAATAGGTGACCCCTATTGTAATTCCCTGGATTTTTGCATGAATTCATCATAAAATGTCATGTCATAAAATCTTCTCTTCATCTACTGTAAGTTGCAACAGGAGAAAAACAGCATCTGCTTAAGCTCATACCACGCAAACAATGATATGCTTTCATGTTTTTATTGGACACGCCATGTTCACAACATTCATGGTGCCGGGTGGAAAAAATATAGGAATCTTTGGATTTAATAAGGGGTTGAGGCTCTTTTGGCAGCAATCGACCCAACCAAATGTTTTTCTGTAGTTGCAGATCCGACCTGCACAACAGTCAGAAGGAATGTTGAAACATAACATTTTACAAAAACGGTTTGTGTTCAGCAATAATTTGGGGATGTCTGTTATAAAATGCTCCCATAAGGTCAGCATGTAAAAGTCGATGTCAGGACGTTGGCCACTCCATAAGGTGTATTTTCTTCTGCTGAACCCATTCAGTTGTTGATTTAAAACTTCTCGTAACCTTCATTTGGCAAGCAGATGTTTTTATGTACAACTGCAACATGCCTTGATAAACTTAGGAATTTTTCAGTTGAATGATCCAGTCCAGGCTCTGGGGTAGCAACGTTCTTTCACCTGTCACTTGATTTTGGATTCAAGAGACTTGATTTGATTTTTTCGACATGGCCTGACAAGTCATTTTTTAAAGAAAATTTATTGTTTTTGTTTTCTTTTTTTATGTTGGAAACCCCGACAACGGACAATGCCTGACTCGTTGACAAAGTGCCACGGAGGAAAATGGAAACGCTTGAATTCAAGGAATATTTTATATTTTATATAAATTTTGATTAAACCCAAAAGAAGACAATAACGACATGCAAGGTTTAAAACTCGAATATAAGAGACAACATCTATGAAGTTTACTTACTTGCATCTCTCAGACGCAGTTAAGCTAGCTGTGTGAACTGTGAAGCTAAGCTAACTAGGTTAGCTTGGCAATTTAGCTCTCTAAGAGTCAGACTAACCTTGATGTTGATTTTGCATTTAATGGTGAAGGCAATAAATTGCTAGGTTAGCCATCAGTGAGTGTAATCTTGAAACTATGCCATTAAAATAATCTTTCCACAGATGCCACTGTGAGTACTTTTCTGGTTGTGAGCGTGTCCACCATATTTGATGTGGCAGGACCCCTATACACATTCATTCAATTCATACTTTTAAGTCACTTTTAATTTAATTATTAGATATCTAAATGTTCATTTCAAGATTTTTTTGAGTCGCCAACTTGCTTGAACCAAGTAATGACCAGAATTATTTGCGATTTGCTGATATCGTACGATTTGCTTTGCGGATAGCAATAGCGTCCTCTGTGCGATGTCTTCAGCCGATACGCTTAGGATTCATCTTTACGTGACGGCCACTCCTGTAAGAGTCGCTACACTGCTGAACCTTTCCCGTTTACTTCTGAGAGAACTGTTTTTACAGACAGTACTTGTTGATTATTAGCAAACTGGTTGTGTGCTTTTATTGGGTAGGACAGCTTTAGCCAACACCTCCAAACTTGTCACATTGATTGGACTCTGGGTTGGCTGACTCCTGATGCCAATTAGCTTTTTCAGAAGTCATCAGTCCAGGGTTCCACATACTATTTTCATTCTGGACTGTGAATGTCTAAGTGGTGCGTATGCTTAAAAAGAAAGACATAGTCATTGTTAGTGTGGTCTTCATTTAGGAGCAATATGTTTTTATTTCATTTATATTTATATTGCTGTGACCGAGTTGAGGATCAGATCACATTTTATGACCGACGAATGCAAAATGTAACTACAAAGGGTTCACATACGCTTCTTGTTTTGCAACCCTGCATTTTTTTCGTGAGCAGTAATGGGCACATTTAACATCATCCAGTGCAAAGCATGTATTCCCAATTTTTTAAATGTATTTATTTTTGGCCGAAAGAAAGTCCCACAAATTTTTTCTTGGATCGTGGCGTATGTTCACGTCAAGATATCTTTGTTGACTAATGAAAAACACGTATGATCACATCCTTTGAATTTATATTTTTATCCTAAACATAAAATATTCTGGTTGTTTTTCCAGCAAAAAAAACAAAAAAACATAACAAAGATGACTTAAATCACATTTAGAGATATTCAGTATGCTTTTCATTGGATGGTGACAATTATTTTCACTGCAATGATACCAGAATTTCTTTAAATTGTATTTCCGTTTTAGGTCATTGCTCTATTTTAACGCACAATGTTTGAAATAATAAAAAAAATTAACTACTCAGCAGATTAATCACTGTTTTTAATTTTCTTTCCCCCCTCTCTCTATGAAACGATCCTTTAAGTGTGTAAAATAAACCTCCCAAGCCTTATTACTCTGAATTATTAATGCTGTCAAGCGATTAACATTTTTTAAACTAATTAACTGCAAAAATTGTCATCATCGATCGCGATTAATTATACTGTAATTAAAATTTTTTTACGAAGCTTGGAACCGATATTTACTTGTGTAAAATCTTAGAATTAATGTGGAAAAAATATAAAAGTATATTTCAACTCAGACTGTTGTAATCGCTCTCTTTGATCTTTGAATATGATTCTTTTCCTGTCAAATACAGGAAAAAGAGTTGAACAATACACCAAGGTCGTACAACTAATATGGTATTTGAATTTGGCTTTGTGCAAATTATTTGGGATTTCTCCAATGAGCCATCGAGCAAATTTTTAAATTAAAGCAATCTGAAAGCTCGTCAGCTCCTACAGGAAGTAAATACAACTGAGTTAATTATTTTTAGAGCATTGTAAAATTTTAATTAATCTCCATAGTTAATGCATTAACTTTGACAGCCCTAGTAATTATCCAAATTTGTTTTAAAAAAATTTGAATTTTCAAGCATTTCAATGAGTGATTAAACTTGATTCTGAGTGTGAGTCAAACCAAGTGCAGCGGTGGCCTATGACATGATGTACACGACCCTCTTCAAAACAATGCAGAGCCACTGGCAATGTTCCCCCCCCCCTAACCCCATTAGCCCCCACCACCAGCAGTAGTTCAAAGGAGCGGCTCTCTACAAACATTATCATATAATTTGGGCCAGCCGTCGGCTTGTAAATAAGTGATGTCGAGGCCCATTGTGTGGCGGGGCCACAGGTTGGAGACAGGCGTCTTTGCTGTTGCCGGCACGAGACAAAGGCAGGAGACAGAGCGTCTAACCTTTTGATTCTTCAGAGGATCACGTCAGCCCGGGACACATCGCTCGCAATCATGCCCCGAACGCAAGGACGCGGGGCGCGAAGGGCGGGGGGACAATCGGCTCACCGTCACCCGCGGCTTGCTTGCAATTAAATTAGCAATTGTCGCAGCACATGTTAGCTTAATTGACATGAAAGTGAAATGGGGGAACAATAGGTAGCCTAACTAAAGGCCTGATACTGTCTTGGAAATGGAAATGTATTTATATGTCTGTAACAGCAATTGATAGACAACAAGGGGGGCTCGCGGGAGCATCTAAAGGACTTGAAATGTGACCATTGGAAAAGTTGCGACTTTTTTTTTATTAAAAAGAAGAATTAAATTGAACAAATAAAGAGCAAGGTTTTGAGAATGTAAAATGGGGAAGTTGGTATATCATGTGAGTTTAATCTAATATTAATGATAGACAAGCTGTTGGTTGCACTTTACTTTGACCAAAGCTAGCAATAGCATTAGCCAGCGTTTTAGCGCAACCGCCCGTCCACCAGTGACACTTCTGCGCTGATTATCAGAGTTGTGAAGCGATGTTCTTATGTTCTATTTTTTTTCTATAAGAAAAAAATGTCAGTGTGTATGGAACTACTGTGATGAAACTCATACAAATATCACGTCTGGTGTGAACGCAGCAGAAGGCCGGCGCAACATTTGACTGGGCCTGACATTCAATTGTAGAAAACTAATTTCAAAGCGCTGTTATAAAAATCTGGCACCCACAAATGCTCAGAATGTATAATATTTTTTTTTCAGGTTTCTTTAAAGTTAACCAAGTGAAATTTTACACTTTTTAGTTTTAAGCAATGGACCGTCAAGCACGTGCATCATTTCTTGGCAAAAATGTTTTGTGTTCCTTAGCATTCATTCATGTACCGCTTATGTTGACATTAAGGCAATATGTTACAAGTTTGCAGTTCAAGGAAAAATAAAGCGTCTTTCTCGCAATGTGATTTAAAAAAAATAAAAACTTATTTTCTTTGTGTTTTGGATCAAAATTTAGCAAGTCAGGCTTTTCATTGCTGAGCGTAAATATATTTGCATATGTGTGTGAAAAAAAAAGGATGGATTCTAGAATATGGATCTTCTATAATTCATAAAATGTTGTTCTTTGGGAAGAAATGATGACGGCGAAAGCAATAAATATTACCAGTAAATATTTTTTTTTTTCATCTTTACTATTTTATCAATAAAAAATGTATACAATCTAATGTACATGATGCAAAGTTGTACAGCTTTTTTTTCCATGTTTAAAATAAGGACTCAATTTATTTTTTAATATGTTGATATAAATATATATATTTATATATTTTGCAAAATATATGATCATATTATCAAAGGAACAAAAAAAGAGCGAGACACACATACACCTCAACGTAAAAGTTATAAATAAGGGTCCAAGTGAAGTTTTTTTTTTTTTTTTTTTTTTTCAAAAAGACCTTGTAGAGAGTTGTCTTGTCCAAGACCGCTTTAGCGGCAGCCGCAGCCCTCAACTACCATTTCCTGGTAGTTTTTCAGTACCACCTTGTCGTTTTCATCCAGGTAGAGCATGGAGATGGCGCTGAGCTCCGTGGGCACGCAGCACGCCTTGGGAATGTTGTTGTTCACAGAGTTCACTAGTGTCTGAACAATGGCGTGGTTGGTAGAGTTGAGGTGGTCTGCCAACGGAAAGGGACACTCCCCGTGGCAGTAGTAGGCCTGGTAGCCAGGGGGCGCCACTATCCAGTCATTCCAGCCCACGTCGCTGAAGTCGACATAGAGCGCGTGGCGCCGGCAGTTGCGGTTGCGCTTTCGTCCCCGCTGCTTGGGGCTACGCTTGGTCCGCTTTGTCAACGGGTGGCCTTTGCCGTCGTGGCCGAACGTCACCAAGAGGGGGCGCAGCTGTTCCCAGTCCTCGCCGGGCTCCTGGTGGAGCGAGCGGCTGACTCGGACGTGCTCGCCCCGGCGACGCGGCGTCCCGTCCAGGCGCAGGACCTCCACGGCCAGGCCGTGGTTGCGGCGGCGCTCGCGAGTCCAGCGCAGCACGGCGGGGCTGACGTCGAAGCTCTCCCAGCGCGACGCGTTGTGTCGTACCAGCCGCGTGTCCAGTAGCTGCGTGATGAGCTGGCCGGGCCGCGGGGCCTTCAGCACCTCGTAGACGTTGATCCGGTGGAGGCCCGCCTTGTCATTGTCGTCGCCGCCTGCTCCGGCTATCTGATGGCGATATAGACGCAATTCGGCCGAGGAGAGCAGCTCGTCCTCTGGAATGCTGCTGAGGTTGAACAGGAAACGTAAGGGCGTGGACTCACTGCCATCCAACTCGTGCACTCTCTCCATGTGCTCTGATAGGGAAAGAGATGAAACTTGTTAGCAGTTTACAGTCGACGGGATAAGGAAGGAGCCGCTCAAGAATAGCGAAAATACGCGTATCACTAACTCCCGTTGTAATGCATTGGGGGGGAAATTTTTTTATTTATTTATTATAATTATTATTTTACAAACCTTCAAAAACGCTGATACATTTTTCTAAAAAATGGGAATGCGGGGAAAAAATCCTGAAAAAAAGGCACTAACCCCCTGAAAATAGACTGGTCAACAAATTTTGACTAAATTTTTATAATCAGGGATGCAGGTAAATTTTTCTAGAATAATTTTTTTTGCGCTGATTCTGAATCTGGCCTTGAAATTGGGAACGTTCAAAAGTCAGCGTTGATAATGTTCCACTCCAGACCTCTAGGTGGCAATACTGCAAATTAAAGGTTTGACAACTACCTAAGAAAAACCTACCCTGTCAGTTTAAAAAAATTTCAAGTGCTTCTAATGAATCAATTTAAATTAATTTTAAAGGGGAAACCTGATTTAAAATGCATATCAATGACGCTTCGCGCTTTGTTACCAAAACAAATCAAACGTGCATGTTAAGATAACACAAGAAGTCTTTTCCCAAAGTGTGTCGTGCACTCGTTTGCCTTTCTCCGAGCACTTTGCTGAAACACGCATCCTGCGGGAGGGTGGTGATTAACGTACCACAGCTACAGTATAAACACAGTGGAGGCTCCCTGTTCCGCGCTCACGCTGGAGATTTCTGGCGAGATCACTATTGTTGAGGTGGGGAGGGGGGGAAGGAATGTTGTGTCTACTATTTTCCTGCACAATCCACTCCAGTTATTTCACACCCAGAACCTAATCTTGCACAGGTGGTTCTCATTATTAAAACCCGCTGTGGTTCTGATTAGCCGCATCACGTCTTGTTTGCTTGAGATATATTCGTCAATGAATTCGTCATTCTTATTATTTTTATTGACAAGTCAGCGGAGTTGGATTTTGGCTGAGGTAGAATGAATGAAAAAGGAAAATGATGGCAACATGAACGTGAGCGCTCCCACTTGAAAGAACTCCAAACGTATTATTAACATAGTTAAAGGGACAGGAAAGAAAAAAAGATTCTTAGGCAGGGCAGTAGAAATTCTAATAACATATTGCATCTCATGTACTGCAAATTCCACCTGACTATTAAGACATCCACTCATTGTCAAATTCAATGTATTTTTAAACCAAAAAAAAAAAAAAAAAACATTTCTGTCAAAAAGGTTCTTTGCGATAATATTCTGATGAATATTGTTTTTGTGGAATATGAATTAAGCAGTCACTCGGGTCGACTGCAAATGACATCACAGTTGATCAGGTCACAAGCAATCACGGCTCCCCTGTTTTTTTGTCCATCACACCAATTATTTCATTCATTTATCATCATTTCACCTGAAACCTGAAAACATATATATATATATATATATATTAGTGCTATCAGGTGAATATTTTAACTCGTCGATCATAAAAACTTTCCCTGATTTATTGCGATTAATCACATTTTTCCACTGCTATTTATTGTGAAGCTAGTAACAGATATTTACTTGAATAATATCTTGGAATTAATGCAAAATATAAATATTCACCAATTATGAAGTATATTTCATTGAAAGACTGTTCTAATAGCTTTCTTTGATTCTTGAATACGATCAAAACGGAGACAACTTTTCAGGCATTTTTTATAGAAATATTTCTCAAAACTGCCCATAAGCACCTACACACTATATATATATATATATATATATATATATATATATATATATATATATATATATAATTTTATATTTCGTTCTAGTTCCGATCACCCTAAACCAAGTTTTCTAAGGTCAACACTTTTGTTTCAATGTAGTTGAATTCGCTCCTTGACCCTAAAAGATTTACCGACTCCTTTAAGGCTTTCCGACCACAGTTTACCTCCAGCAGTTCAGTCAAGCACCAGTTCCTTCAACATTAATCGAAAGCCGCCAGCCCCGGTCACCGCAACTACGTCGCGTCCCCTGCGTTGCACGGGCCTCTGAGGCACTTTTTTCCATCCCTCGGCTCTCGGGCACCCACAATGTTAGCAGTGGGTGTCTTTATTTAGAACGCGGCAGAGTCGCATTAAAGATAATTGCACGTTGAGGAAGGTTCTTTTTTTTTTTTTCATGATTTTTTTTCATCTCCATATAAACTGGATTGTTGCAGTCCAGTTTTCCGAGTTGCTCCCTGCAGGATGCGGTCAGACGTAGACGTCGGTAATATGAAAGTATGCTTTTCGCTTAAGCTGTTAACCAAACCCTTTAGTCCAATGAGGCTCTTGAGTTTTCCTAGCAGATTTTCGCAGCTCATCAGGCATCGCATGGATGAATGTCAGGTTAATCTTTTATGCATGTCTTGTTATATCTTCAACAAACGCTTACGTTCATGACCAGATTCGTCTTCGCGGTTATGATTTTATTTGATTTTTTTTCCAGACGAAACCTTAAAATGAACAAATCTGGTCACTGTGCGATGAAAAACACAAATCCTAAATTAGTTTTTCTTTCATCCCAAAACACTACAGAAATTTTTTTTTTCTTTTTTTTTTTGGTTTTAAAAGACAACAAAAAAGTGGTGTTATTAAAAAGATTTCGCAACGTGTCAGCCAGCATTTGATGATTTGTCAGTGAGTGGATATTTGACCCTTACCTTAAATTTAGAACAACAAACAAATTTATAAATAAAATATTTAGCGTTTAAAAAAAAAAAAAAACTTAGCCTCGAAACAAATCATAGATTGACAGTGAAAAGCATGGTGCTGAATTTCAGGCTTGTATGTTTTGTCTCGTTAAAAAGATACATGGCAACATTTTGAGATACTAAAATGATTTCGGAGCAAGTCAGAGAAAGTTTGGTGAGTAAATTTCTGAATGGATGTCATCAAACACACACACATATTTTAGGTGCATATAATTAACAAACAGAAGCATATATTATCTCAAAAAGGTGCTTTTGAAACTTAAAAATGTCACCCCCCCCAAAAGAAAATTCAGATTTTCCAATAAAAATAAATAATAATAATTTAATAATAAATAAAAATAATTTTCATTGTATTAAATTGGCGTTCTGCTTTTAGAAATTCATATCGGGCAAGCTTACACTTTTTTTTATGACTTTACTGCAAGCAGACATTGAACAAGTAAAATCTCAAATATGTCAGCTTGCTGACAGTGTAGACATTTTTTGGCGAATGTTAGCATTTAATGAACACCCGGTGGACTTTGGGATAAACATTTACTCTGCAACTAGTAACTATTTCTGCCTCCTTGAAAGATAAAATGTCAGTCGTAATTAATGTTTTAGAGAATATCAGTGGGTCTCTTCAAAGAACAGGTAATGATAATGACAGCAAAATGTTGGTAATATTTCTGAAAATAATATATATACTTGATAAAATTGACTAATTTTCTTAAATTACTTGGTGGACAATAAAAACAATGTAAAAAAAATATATATATATTTAGTAGCATTTAACAACTAGTAGCAGATTGTGTGGGATAAGCCAAAATGTCGAACATTCCGTGGAAGAAAAACTGATTTATAAAGAAGGAAGCGCATTTTAAGAGACTGATCATTGTACTGGTTTGTGTGCAAACGTTTATCCACTTCTGATAAGACTTCAGGGTTTCCGTCTTCTGCTGCATTCTCATGATGACTGAGTGATCCGGATAAGGACGCCGAATAGTGATAGTCACCCTGATGCGGTTATTAAAACAATATGAAATATTTGCCGAAACTTGACGTAAAGATTAACATAATTTGCATACCAAAAAAGTGCAAAATATTTTTTTTTGGTTTGCAAAAAGTAAGACGAAAACAGCAAGGAAATTTGCAATAAAAGAAAAGAACCACAAAACATTGTCGGTCGTCATTAAAGATGAAGCAGAGAATATCTCCTGGTAAGATGGAAAGCTGCTCTTGGTTAGATGTGGTTAGAAAAAGATGTAAAAAAAAAAATGGATAACATGAAGGTGATATGCTTTTTCCTTAAGCTTTTAACCAAACACTTTGGTCCAGGGAGGCTGCTGAGAGTTTTTCTAGCAGATTTTTGCAGCTCATCAGGCAGCGGTTTGGTGACCACATCCTGAAAAATCTTTAGTTACAGCGAGACGGGTGGGGCCGTCTTCCAATCTGTATTTTTTTTTTTTGTTATTACTCCCCTAATACGCTACAGCGCTAGCCAACAGTGAGGAAATCCCAACTCCCTACTACACGTTCCACTCCCTTACACCCACCCCGCCCCCATCCTTACCTTCATGGTGGAAGCCCCTCACAGTGTTGGCTCGACTTGCCGACCTTTCCGGGTACTCGAAGGCGATTTTGTCGCCGCCCCCGGACTCCTCTCCCTCGCCGGACTGCAGCCGATAAAGGTCCAGCAGGTAGCGCGGCACGGCGGCGGCCGAGGGGCTGGGCCGGGGCCGCCTCTTGAGGCCGAACATGTGCAGCAGGGTGGCCTCGAAGTCCCGCAGCAGTTCATGGCTCTGAGCGTCCGAACGACCCTGCAGGCCCGGCACTTTCTTTTTTCCTTCTTCAGGTATCAGACTGGCATGGTTGCTCTCTCCCAGCAGGACTTGGCATATGAAAAGGACCATCAGCATTCGATTACCAGGAATCATGATGTCTCTGACGGGAGCACAGGTTACAAGATTAGAAATTGAACTTTGACCTGCCCGGTAGACAGGACTTCATAACCGCCCACTAATGGTTTTGAATGATCCAGTTTGGCTTGTTTACAGTAAAGAAGACCACTTGCATTTGCTCTTTGTGACATCCTTCAAAGGCAAGCCCAAATCTAATTGGAGTTGGCGCCAGGGGCGTGGTCACCATTGGGAATTTTGAGAGATTGCCGAACGGCCAGTCCATTCCAGGGTGGAGATTGATGCGCCAAAAAATAAATAAATTGCCCTATTAACTCGTTCACTGCCATTGACGAGTATAGACGTCAAAAGTAGAAAAAAAATTACCAGGATTGGCATTAAAGGAGTTAATAAATAATTATTTTTAGACCGTGTTCCAGCGTGTGAAAAATCACAGTAGTAAAATTAAATATTCCCCAATATTTGAATAAAGGTTTGACTCCAAACTTTTTTTTGGGTCATCAAACGACATGATAAATCCACAAGGGCCACAGACTATTTACATCAGATCACGTGAGGCTGTGTATTATTACGCTATACAACCCTCTTTTGCCAACAAAGCAGCACCTAATCTCCTAGAATGTTTCGCAAGATGGGAAAATACCCAATGAGGGATCATTGACCATTCCTTTTCAATGGGTTTGAGGTCTGGGGATTGAGATTGCCGTTGGAGGAGCTTGATTCTGTGTCTGGTGAACCATTTCTACAAATTTCAGTATGAGAGTATGCTTCTGCAATTTTCCTGTCTTACTAAAAAAAACTAAAATCGCAAAACAAAAATTCTTCATTCCTGGAGTTTCCAAATTTGAGGTTTAGGGGGTCCTGACAAAATCCAGAAAGTCACATTTCTTGCGTTTAAGGTCCCGTTTTCACTCCTTCCACTTTAGACAAAGATAAGACCAAGGACCAATTTTCGACTGCGTTGCCAGCCAAACTAAAAATGGCTTTACCCACGCTTTTACGGGTGACTTCAACAAAGTCACATGCCGCTTAACTTACCGACAGAAAATAAAGCGTGGGAAAACAGTCCATGTTTGTTGGGAGCGGGCGGCGGACACGTTCTTCCAGGAAATGTTAGGTGGCGTTGGGCGGCTGCAGGAGAACGTAGGAGTGCGCCTGTTCCTGGAAGAGACACACACAAAGAACTTAATTGCTGTACATAATTGCAAACCTAAAAACAAACATCTTAAAGTCTGTGCGTGTTTTTTTTTTTTCTTTTAAATAACCATCTGTGTCTGTGAAATTTTAGAGATGACTTCCATGTGAGGGATCGCTACAGCCAGTCAAAGTTTTCAATTTTTACCAGGGTGCTGTTCCTGTTCAAGAAGCGAATCGTGACTAATTAAAAATGCATAAAAAAATATTGATCTGCTGTTGAAAAATAAAAACACAAATATAAAAATCCTTTTTGCACTAGACTTGGTCGTTGTATTTTTTCTGCGCAAGGCACAAAGCTAATAAAAAAAAAAAAAAAGACCAAATCCTGTCATCTTTGTGTGAAAGATTAAAATGCAAAGAAAAATCATATTTTTAGACCAACTTTCTGATTGTGCATGTTCCTGTTTCAGGCCAGAATCAAAAAGTACCTTAAAAATATATATACCAGAATTAAGTCACCAACATCTAAAGCTCTTCGATTAATTAGTGGGAGCCCAAGTCCAAAGCAAACACGGTGAAGCGACATTTAGCTGTTATGCTGCACGCAAATGAAATCAGTAACCAAAAGAAGTGGACGTCAGCCCCAAATCGAAATGCCTTTAAATCCAGGTTAAAAACTAGACTTTATCACATTATTTTAAGGTATTTTAAACATGTTTAAATTAATTACACTATTTCGTCTTTCAGACATCTACTTTTCATTTCTTTCAAATGTCTTTAAATCTTTTGTTTGCCAGAGTGTACATTCTTTTAGTAAATTTTTAATAAGTTACTTTATGCTTGTATATGAAATGGGCTCTCTAAATAAAATAAATTGTTGATTCTTGTCAGTTATTGCACGGATCGTAATAGAAAATCCATCAAAACGCCCGTTCCTGTTCCAATCGAAAATATGCCAAGTTGAGACAGCTGCCCGTGAAATGCAGAGATAAAACTGTCCTGTTTATGCTAGGTTGGTTGGCAGGTACCTTTTCTAGCACCAAGGCAACGATTAACAATAAAAAATGTTGGTCAAAATTACATTCAAGCTTCTCCACATGAGCACATTCAACCGAGCAGAGTTTTACTTCATTTCAGTGATCAATATTTGTGAAGGGGGTACCTCAATGCTAGGCTCGTTGCAACCCAGCATGAGATTTTTCATTTTCCACAACATAGTATGCCGAATGCCTTTCCCCCTAAATCGTTTCACGCTGCAATGAAGTTGCGCTATTTGGAAAACCTAGCCTAGCCTAGCTCCGACATTATCATTCTAAATCAAACACGAAATCTCCAGAGTGTCAAATTAATCAAAAGCATGACAGTTCTAGCAGGCGTCTCCGAGAGAAACATTGAAAACAAATCTGCTGCGGTTATTAATAGACTTGTCAAGTGAGGCAACTTGCATGAAACTATGTCGTAAGGTGGAATACTGGTTTTGATTTACCATCTGGCACAAAGGAGAAAAGCCGTATTGGGTGTGTTTCCTGTTTTTTTTTTTTTTTCGTCTTTGGGGAGTGGGGGGGTGTCATTAAATGCACCACAGTGTTGAATCACAATCGTAAAAGTGTTAATTAAGGTTACACTCGAGTGACGTTGGTCTTTGGCCACCATTTTAGATGCTGAAGCCAAAAGTATTCATAGAAAAAGAGTAAATGCGTAAACTAGGGAACGGCATTTGGCTATTTGAAAAAAAAAAAAATCTGTTGTTGGTATGTACCTCCACAAAGCCAATAATATCTGTAAAAAATATACGTACAACGTACAAACTGAGTCATCTGTGCGTGAAACCTAAAGGCGCAAAGATAATACATCCACGTTTTGTAATCGGTTTTTGGTCAATTTCAGTTCCCGCAAA